>NC_135861.1:10832386-11132386 GCF_031162955.1 Sander vitreus | reverse complement strand
CAGATATTAGTGGATTAACAAATAACTTAATAAGAGCCCTCATAGCTACGTGTTTAGAAGTAAAATATGTATGAGAAATTATGTATTAGAAGAGAGAAAGGATGAAAAGGTTATGGCAGTTAGGTTATTATCAAATCTGTTACACTGTGGCTTCATTACACCATGTTCTAACAGCTCCCATTACATATTTAATCAATTAAGTCTGTCTGAACCAGCAACACATTTGTTTCCCCAAATATTGAGGTGCCCTATCTTTAATTGTGATGCCAGTGTCATGTAATCCGAGAGGTTTGCTGTTTGTTTATGTTTTGACTTGACAAGCAGACTTGTCTGTGCCAGTGTAGCCAGCCTCAAGCTGGATTCACAGATGATGTTGGGACACTGTTAACATTCCTGAGCCATCAGGATGGCGCATCTGATGTTTCCTTTGACCCCCCTGTAGATCTCTGTATTACATACATAATTTTGCTGCTGCTCTTTCAGACCTTGCATCTAAGCATCACTGAAGTGCCAATAATATGGCGTTAAATTAAACCCATGAGTGTGATGTTGCGATTATACAAGAGTTACCAATAAAATGTATAACGGTTTTCATATTGTGGGGCAATTCACTATCAAAATAAAAAAAAGAGCAACAGAGACGATTTCTAGTCCCTCCCTGTTTAGTCAGCCAGTCAACTGAAGCTAGCGTTAGCTTTGTAGTAGGGCTGTCAGCGTTAACGCGTTAATCGCGATGCGATTAAGGGCTGACGCAATGCGATTGTTTTTCTTTTCTTTTTTAAATCGCATGCCGGCATTTAGTAATGTACTTTTTTGACCCTTTGCAGCACCGTTACTTATCAAGCTGCCACTTCCTAATAACACATCCTGCTGCTGCAGGCATGATGGAGAAAGACAGCAGCAATGAAATCCCGGTTTTTATTTTCCAAAACTCGCATATATATATAACCCAATCAAGGTACACTGGTTCAATCAAACTTGCTTTTGATTGTTAATATGTACTTAAAAACTGTTCTGAAACGCAAAATAGAATTTTAATCATATAATAAAATATGCGATTAACAATAGAAATTCATCGATTAAAAAAAATGTATATGTATGTATGCACCCAATGCAAACAAATGTTTCGTGGCTGTTTTTTAATTTTTTATTCTATAGGGTAGTGGGTAATTAGTCATATGCTGTAAACAAGTCTAGTTCCATCCATCCATTTTCTGCTGCTTATCTAGGCCAATACCTTATCTGGTATTGGGTTCACATAGCAGCAGCCCTCTTTGGTTTTTTTCAGGCTTGGCCCAACTGAACCTAGGGCTAAGACTGAGGCAAGTCTTGCCCATCTTAGCCAGTTAACAAGGGTAGTTTGCTAGTAAAATACTGAGGGTGGTAGATATATAAAAGCACGCACTATAAATGTTTTAGTCTCAATTAAAATTAATAGAACACAATAGCTTTATGTCTATGTCAGCAACCGTTTGATACAGAGCCCAGATTTAACCAATGTTTGTAACAACATCAAACCAAACAGGAAAAACATCCTGTGCAAGGCAGAGGATGATTCTAGGAAATGTCTTAACAGCAGCTGTAATCAAGTTTAATTTCTGGTCATGATTTCAGTGCTGTGCACTTGACACGAGACAGTATTCATCAGAGTAGAGACAGCCTGGAAGGACACTGCTGGATATGAATATGTGATAATAAAGTGGCAAGTCAAGAGAGAGCCACAACTGTTAGTATGAGGGATATATTAAATGGCTTTGTGTGTGCATGCACAGTCAACACTGTGTATGTCTGAATTTTTTGTGTATGGCCTTGGGCAGTATTTGAGTATCTATAGAAGCATCCTGACCTGGTGAATGTGTGTACAGGGTGTTAATTTACGCACAAAGAGACTGAGGTCAGGGTTCTAAACACCTGCTTTTTAACGCTGGGCTGTTACTAGCTAGCATGGACACACGCGCACACACACACACAAACACACACCACCGTATCACCATCCTCTCTGAGTCTATTAGCTCTAGACTGTGAAGATGGGAGCCTAGGGTAAACTCACACATACACACCACTTTCCCCTAGTCACCTGGGGAGATGACAGTTTAACGCTCTACTCTCCATGGAGATCACTCTCAGTATCACTCAACACAGATCAAGCAACAGGATGTCTTGGCTACTGCTGCACTGACATTTGTGGCATCTGCAAGGGAAACTTCTATTGCTCTTTTTAAGGGATTTCCTAAAAACAAGTATGTGATTGTGAGGAATTATACACAGAAAAAATGCATTAAGAGTGATTTTGGCATTGTATGCATGTGTTAACTCTTACGTGGGTTGTCTCTGGCCGATGCCGATCTTTAGAAATCAGGGTCAGCCGATGGCCGATAAATGCTGCCGATTTATTTTGGCTGATATTTGGCCGATATGTGCTTGTTTTTAAACCTCTATTTGAAAGATAAAATGTAACACTAATATACACAGAATTTCTCAACAAAAACATTTATTGAACATCTACACTTGTATACTTCAATTAAAAATGTATAATGTAAAAACATAATGTATGAAAAATATATTAAACAAAACAGGTAAGAAGAAAAACTTTTCAATGAAAAAATAAAGTGTAGTGCACTCAGCAGCATTTATTAAACTTCTGAGAATACAAATCTGAAAGCTTCACAGAAAGTGACATGTTATTAATCTCAACACTATTTCCTCCTAACTCCTGTTGAATCACATCAGACTAGGGCTCTCTAAAGTCAGTTCTTGTTCACCTTGTTTGTTAGATCATTGTTCATTTATTGAAGTGTTTTATCTGTGTTTTGGGGACCCTACGGTTACATGTCCTGTTGCACTCATTAGGATCTTATCTGAGCAGAGTTCTGTCATTCAAACAACTCTTAGTTGTAATTTAAAACTGGTCCAGCCAATTTAATACAATTAAGGGTTTTATTCGTGCTCGAGTCCATAGATGCAGTTAATGGATACAGGCACGGAGAACTGAAGGCTCTGTTAGCAACGATTAGCTCCATTAGCGGTTAGCTCCGTTAGAGGAGTGGATGAGACTGCCACGGACAGGGGTAACAACCAGACTCTGATAAATGACATTTGGGGAGCTTCCACAGCGGTGTGGCCGCGGTGTTTTATACGGTTTTATTAGTACAGTTAATCCCTAGGCAAGAACAGCAGCAACATGCTACTACTAACGGTAGCGTCTGAGCCTGAAGTGACTGCGCGAGACACACGGCAAGACTTCACGAGGGGAGGGGCTGGAGGCAGCTGGTCTGGGTGCGCTGTAAAAAATGTCACCTATTCATGTTTTTAACACTAGGCTGCCCGCAGATACGCCTGCCTATTAATCGGCTTGATATACTGGGATATTGGCCGATGCCGATTATGTTAAAAAATGCCAAAATTCGGCCGATTAAATCGGCCAACCTCTAAAATGTACCAAACAGCTAAACTTGTCCTTGGGAGATTTCCCTGCAGGCCACGGTACATTCTGACCATTTACCAATCCAAACAAAGCGAAACCATGGCTCTATTAAACAAGCTCTTAAATGGCACCCTGTTAGACCGACTCTACACAAAGCAGAGGCATATAATATAATAGTACCTCAGAAGACTGGATGTGTAATTTTAATGAAGGTTAGTGGAGACAGGAAGAGGACCCATTCTAATTATCTCAGCACTGGGTGCAGGAGGTGCACAATTAATTACAATTGAAGAATGATACAAAAACCAATGTTTGGGACAAAAACAAATGTCTCACAAGAACGGTTCAAATTATTCTATTTCCATTTAAATTATTCTAAATTTATGATTAAACATCACCAGTTTAACATGTTTTTGTATTTAATGGCCATATTTGTGTACTGATATTCATTTAATCTTCTAAGCACATTTTAGAAGATTGTTGAATCAGATGGCCAATAGGCATTGATTAGGTGCTGGATCCAGTATGTTAAACCTACATTGTGTAATTTTTTTGAGTCGATTCTTAGCAAAAAACTCTGTTCTTTCACAAATATGTGCTCATTCATGTGCAATTACTTCCACCAACTAATCAAAGTATTCACGTAAGCGTAGAATCTGACATTCAGAATCATTCAGAATACCTATGAGCGACTCGCTCGAATGATGGCAGCCATGTAGCGCTTCCATCTTTAAAATACATTAGCCAAAGAGGGACATACCCCCGCATTTCGCCCTCTTACACATATTGGCACCGTGACAAATGCAAGGGGGAGATTACTCGCCAGGGAAGCCCAAAGTTAATATTCAAATGGCTAGAACAGCTGCGTGTAAACGATGGAGAGAGCTCATTTCGGGTTCGACCACCGTAGGAGGAAGGGCTAGAAAGTAATATTCAATTGATTGTTATATACAATTTCACCGCTAGATGGAAGAAATTGTTACACAATGTAGCTTTAAGAATTACAACTCAATGCAAGCCATACTATTTTACAGATACAGAATGTATACCTATAGGTGTGCCACTACATAATATTGTAGCACAGTAACAACAAACATGGCTGGAAGTGTAATGGCTACCGGCTCCAAGGTGGAGGACCAGTTAGTTCAGAAAAGGGGAGCGACTTCAGTAGTGTGGAAGTGGTTGAGTCAATTCTTTGACCTGCGAGTCTTTGTCTCCCACACTGTGGCAGTACAAGAAGAAATCCCTCTGGCTATTACGATCCCAATGTGACTGTTGTTAAAGCTTTAGTGCGTAACTTTTTGATATTAATGAACGTCCGTTACATTCAAGCCATTGCCAAATGAGTTGCTACAAAGCTAATTAAGACTATCAGCTCCACACAACTCTCTGTATTTCTCAGTATGGCAGTGTTCAGAAGATTGTGGCGTCCGGTGACTTTCCAGCGCAAAAACTTGAGTGAAGATAACTGCCTCAGAGTCCATCATGTTTTTTTTAATCCTCCGTGTCCTCCTTGTCCCCCCCCCCCCAGTGCACGGTCACGGAAGGCTTGTATCATGTGAACGCACAGACAGTTTTGTTGTCATTACTTAGACTTCTTCATGGGGGTGGCATAAACTACACACTATGGCTTTTAGGGTCAAAATATTATGGTCTGTTTATTGCGAAGTCAGTAAAATACATCGTTGACTTGAATAACATTACAAGCCGCTAAAACATAACACGTTTATATTCCATCAGCGCGATTCTTCTCGTGCATATAGAGGATCACAGATTCTTCTTTCCATTAATGTGTTGATTTACAAAAAGGAATACAGTAAAAGCAGTAGTAATACATTCCCCTGAGTACAACACTATTCTTGGGTCCTCTGTCATTTATTGTGTACCTCGCCCCCTCAGCTGTCTCAAAGGAACGGACTTTCCTCCCCCATATTGCTCCCAAAGCTTAATGACTCCTCTTCCTCACTCTCTTCTCTTTTGCATCCGAGTCTGGTTTATACTTTATCTCATAAGCTCAAGACATAGATCGGTCTTTTGGAGTTGGTTATTGGGGGATTGTAACAAGAGGACAGATACATAACAGCCTGATACATTTTCTACTTCAATGTCTTTACCAGTTTATGACGATTATAGTCAACATCCAAATAGCAGTAGTTAACAGAGACTAGCCTCATGTTCACTGCTGTTCCACACTAGGTTGAGCCAAAAACACTTAAGCAGGCAACTAGCATTATGTTTATACACTGCAAGCCTCAATGGATTTTTTTTGATGAGACTGCTCATTGTTTACTTGTGTAAGGATGTAACCAATAGAGAATGTAATATAAATAAATAGAAATATCAAAGCAGTGACTAGTGCAAAAGTTACAGAAACACCTCTACTTTTATTTCTAATGACCAAAAAAAAAAAAGTATATCTTTGAATAAAGACTGAACTGAGGCTTCTTCCCAAATAGCAATCAAATCAGCTATTGTATACAGCTTTCCTCCCATGTGTCATATTGGGCTCTATGTTCATGCCAGCCCAGCCGTGCGATGCCACAAATATTAATTACCAGACTATTGTGTCCGGTAAATTATTATTCTATTTACGTTTTTATGGCAAGGCAAACAAGATTCAGCCGGAGCCTTCGCTAACAGATTATAGCTCTGGACCTGACCCTGACCTTTGACCTCACCGTCCCTAACACGTGAAAAGAGAAATAAAAGTATGGACTGAAAAAATGAAATAAAAAAAGTGGCATGCTAGTTATAACTGATATTTTTCCATGGGAAAATGAATGAATCATGTGTCCTAAAACATATACAGCAACATCCTTGAACCTTCCAGCCATTAGTCATCAGTTATCTATTCCCTGGTGACTGTTCCCCATGACTCTGAATCAAACCCAAACCTCTCTTCCTCTTTCACTGCGAAACTATTTACAGTATGCAAACTTTCACATGGACCAATTAAAATTTTTTAATCATTCTGTGAATATTTCATCTACCTAGGCTCATCCTTTCTCAGTATTTCCACAGGTGTTATCATGATTTCTGTGAATGATCAATTCAGCGACCTGATTTTTACCCTGTCCTAATTCCACTTTTTTTGTATCCTTCAACACAATCCCCCTCCCCTCCAAAACTTGATCGTCTGCAACATAACATCCTACCAGGAGGACACATTCCAACTGCTTAAAATGATTTATTATGATCCCAGTCAAACTCATGAACAGGGTCAGAGCACTGCAGGTACCGTAGCAGAGAGGCACAAAGACCAACAAAAACGCATACACGCACAGAATTAAAGATCTACACATAAACCCAAACAAAGCAGGCAGCACTGATTTGTTGTGGTGTGTGAAAAGCTGTAATCACTACTGCTATTTGTTATACTTGGTTGTAGTCAACATTTTGCTCAGAACATTTTTAAATTGATAGGGTTTGTTGTTTTGCTCTTCTTTAATAGTCTATCAATTTAATAGTTTATATTGTTATGTCAACATTACAGTTGAAGTATACAGTGGTTGTGGGGCTATTTTTGCTTCGGTTCCAAACTTACCTGTTTAGACTTAAGGTTCAAGTTATTTAACAGGCTGTTGCTCTGAAACTCTACCTAAACACAAATTACATAATTGTGTTCAGTCCCAGTGTTTCAACGATATCCCCTTCACCCTCCCCCTTCTCGGCCATCATCCAGCCCCTTCTCCACTACCCAGCTTGTAACAAGTGGCAGATCATCCCCCCCTCACGTTCTCTTTCTATCTATACACCCACTCACTGCCATAACAGCATTAACAGATGGAAAGAAGAGAGATATAGAGGGGGAGCGAAAAAGAGAGACAGAAGGACAGAGGGAGAAACAGAGGGGGAGAAACAAAAAGACAGACCAGAGTCGGATCTATTGTGATGCGAAAAAAGAAATAGACATAATAGCAAAATTCCAATATGATGTTAGTAAGCTACTGTATATGCCTGTTGACATGGAAAAAATGAGAAAGATTGGAAAAAGGAAAACTAGCTAGAGATCTGTTATGTATATACAGGAACAGGCGGAAACCCTATAGCATGCGATAACAATACAATAAAAAAAGAAACAAACGACGGGAGAGAAAATCACTGAGGCAGAGAGAAAGAGAGAGAAATAGAGAGAGAGAGATAAATGAGTGAATAAGGAAAAAAGGGAGCAATTCATGCATCCCTGACTGGTGTTTTCCATTGATTTCTCTTAAAGCCATTCTCAGTGTGTGAGCGTCTGTCTGCTCAGCCCGTCAATAGTCTCCCCTCAGCCAGTTAGCTGAAGGGGAGGGAAAAGCATGAATCTCACCACTATGCCTCTGACACTTCAAATTTCAATATTTTGCTTTAACAAAATAGCTACCGATTGGTTAGACTGGTAAGATGATGAGATGGCGGGGAACAGACGACGAAAAACACATGATAAAAAGATAGATCCAGCAACAAATTTAGTAAGGATTAAAAGAACCGTAACCTAAATTGCGGAAGCAACGGCTGGCTTTAAAGTGGGTGAGTTAAAGGCAAATAGGAGACAGGGCTGTCATTTGTCCGCCCACCTGTTGTTGCTCACACCTCCTGGTTTCCTTCTTACCACTCTACTTCTTGGAATAGAAACAGTAAAATGCAGGAAGATAGTTGGCTTTTAAAAGGAAAAGTCTGTATATTACATTAGCCACTTGGGCAGATGGTCAACTGCCACTTGGAGCCTTTAATCTATTGGACAGAATGAATTTGGCAGAATAAAATAGTGACAGGGGTTGGACAGACCCCAGGAACAGTGCTCAGCCTTTCAGCCAATTTTTTCCTGTGGCCACTTGCGATAGGCCGAGCGGGACCTCGCGGGCGGGGCCAGGGGGAGAAACTACTGCGCATATTCAGTGGGCCACATATCACGGGAATTAAACACCGAAGCTTAAAGTGCCCATATTATGAAAAAAAACACTTTCTGGGATTTGGGGTGTTATTTTGTGTCTCTGGTGCTTCCACACGCATACAAACTTTGAAAAAAAAACATCCATGCTGTTTTGAGTGAGATACGGTTTCTTAATGTGTCCTGCCTTCAGTCTCCGGGTGAGCTGGTCAAAATCGGCACGGCTTGTGACGTCACAAGCCGAAACGAGCTGGCTAACCGCAACCGTTAGCTCGTAGTGTTAGCATGCTAACGCTAGCATGCTACCTCGTTCTCAATAGCAAAGCACTGTTCACCATAATCTACAAAATAACTACTTACATGTGCACCCTCATTTAGAAGTCTCTCAGCTAATCCTGCCTTGTAACTGACCGAAGTTGGAGAAACAGCCTTTTTACTGTCTATGGAGCTAGCTAGCTGACATGATCTACATCTGAGCTACTGCACATGTGCGAGTGCAATCAAAGATAGTACAGAAGAAGAAGAAAAGAGGTCTCACTCTGTAGCTAAAACAAAGACCAGGTGAACAGAGGATCTGCAGCAGTGAGAGAGAGCTGTGTAGTACAACAAAAATATGGTGTTTTTTGAAAATTAAACCATGTGAACCTATTCTGGTACAACCTTAAAATACAATTATGAACCTGAAAATGAGCATAATATGGGCGCTTTAAAGCTGACAAGTTCCCATTTATTGGTCTTTCATCTTTCCCTCATTCTCCGCCAGTCCAGGGCACAGTGTCAACTTTTGTTTACTGAGAAATTGAAATGTTTTTGCATGCTTTTAAGCACAATCTGCAAAAATGTAACAATTCTTATTTTAATACCTGTGAAAATAGTATTTTTTCCAGTTTGTCTGGGTAGCATGACATTATGTGTCATAGAACATATCCTAACAAAAACAGTGTCCTTTAGAATAGTTTAGTGTTAAATAATGAAATGATTATTCAACTTTGATTGTCTCCATTTAATATTATTTAAATGAATTAATACTTTGGGAGTTTTCGGCTGCTGTTGAGATGAAGCGTGCAATTTACAGATATTCCCTTGTTCTCTTGACTTAAGTATTTTTGCATGTCATTTGTAGCAAAATTACTAAATAAAATTAACAGTAAGACACTTATCAGTCTCCCTTTCTCCACTTATTCCCCTTTCTCTCCCCTCACCTACAGTATCTTCCCATTTCCCCCCACATTTCTGTGCCCCAACAACAGCCCCCACCATCTGTTCCTCCTCTTCTATTCTTCCACCCTGTCGCTCCATCGCTCTCTCTCACAGCAGGGTCAGAAGTGGAGCAGGGAGCTTCCCTCAAATTTTGCCTCTCCTCCAGAGCTAGCAGCCTCAGATGTCACTGTCAGCCTATTCTGGCACGCCCATCCATCCATCCATCCATATACACACACACAAAAAATAATTGGCGAGTATATGTGCACACCCACATATACATAGAAATCCCTTACAATACCTCACTTTCTCCCAACTTGGAGCCAATGTTTATCATCATGATCTGTTATCAAATCAATCTTTCGTCTGTCTGTCAAGTGTGTTTCATCTCTCCCCAAGACCCATGCAGCGAGGAACAAACATAAATCCTTCCCCTGCATGTTCTCCTCCCCAGAGAGGATATATAGTCTGGCTCTCTATATGTCAATGCGTGCTGAAGTGCTGAACTAAGCAGCACTAACTCCAGGCTCTACAGCTTTCACTACAATATCAAGCTAATGTGGAAATCTAATCACATAATGCCGGCACTACATAAGTTATGTAAATTTGTACACAACTGCACATGCAGGCCGTGAACTTGCAGTGTATGTAAGGAGACGCATAATAAAAAGCGGAGGCACAGACAGCAGAGGAGGCACACAAATACACACACAACCTGATTTATAAAACACAAAACACACACAGACACACACACACACTCTACCAGGGACGGAGTGGGACCAAAAAAAATCTACCGGGACATTTCGTAGACCACCAGCCGTCGGTAGGGCAAGGAGGGCGGGGGGGTGAATGTTCGGATGGTGAATGAATGAACAACACACAGCAACACAATCCCTTTTTTTCCTTTTGAGTCTGACCATCTCAACGCCACCCTTCCCTTTTTCGGCTTTCCATCATCAGACTCACACACACACTCACTCTGTCTGTTAACGTAGACTTCCAAATGTGACAAAGAAAAAAAAAAAAAAGGTGTTCGACCAGGGCTATGCCTTTTGGGGAGGGGCCACTCACTGATCCCCCTATATTTCTGAAAATCCTATACATGGTTGCTTTCTGATTAGCCTGTGTTTGTATTGAAATAAGAGGCTGCTGCGGCCTGCCATAAGGGTTGAGCAGAGGCTGCACAGTTTGACCAGTGTGGCTGGGCAGCTGTGTAGCTTGCAACGTATAACTATTATCAGACCGGCCCTCGTGGCTTCGAAACACTACCGGCCCACCGAGAAAAGTCCCAACTCTCCCGATTGCCACTCCGCCTCTGCACAATACCACCACAATCTATTTGCTTTCTTTAAAGGAGACTGCCCGTCCCAAAACAGATTTTATATGCATTTCTATAACTGAATTTGGGCATAGGCAATATCGGCAAAATTACAATTCCACTGATACATTATTTAACTGATAGTGACATATTTAACTGCATTAAATACATATTTTGGAACGAAAATGTAGATGTGGCAGCCCACCACAAGTGCATGAATGTAGCAGAAACCATCTTAAGTGCACCACTAAGAGTTGCTGTTACAGATTCTTTTTTTTCCCCACTCAGATTCGATGTCCCCAGTGAAATAACTAGTTCTGGTATCATAAATAAATAAAAATAAATAAAAATGTTTCCATTGTTGAAGCTTACAATAAATGCATAATATGGCATAGAAAATCACCATGACGGATCAGACAGTAGATAATAAGCCTGGTGAACACTTTTGTGTCATTCAAGGTAAAATATACAGTACAAAGCAGGTAGCAGGTCTGCTGACGTATCATGTCTGCTGGCTGTTGTGCGTCATACCAGAGTCAAATTATGAGTGTCAAACATGTCAATTATTGCCTCTAGCAAATTGGGGCCTTACCAAATGGATTGGGCACACGCTCCATATACTGAATATTATAACTGTATTTTGGAGGACACCAATAGGATCATGTTTTGCGATGGAATCCTCTTTCATTCTATTCTCAGCGAGTCGATGTCTGTTACATAATAAAGCCAGCGGCTATTTGTCTCATATGAGAGTCAGCTGGGAAAATACACATAGTATCATTTGAGTTAAGAAACGCATACATGGTAATAGAGCTGTGTATTGGCAAGAATCTGGCGATACGATGGGTCACGAGTCAATATATTGCAATATATTTCGATACTGTACGTAAGGCGATATATTGGGATTTTTTTAATGAAGTATCATTTTAGAAAAACTAATATTTAAAAAAAGACATGATGTTCACAAAAGTAAAAGAAGTTTACTTTAGGTAAACAATTCAGTACAAAGAAAATCAAACTGCCAGTTTGGGATTGTGGTTCACAGGTTCTTAGTGAGCAAAAGTTTATATGCTAAAGTAGGCCAAAGTTCAGCCATAGCTACATTGTTAGCGTCTAGCAAAAAGTCAGGCCCTGCTAGGCACTGTTAGGCTAGGACACTAGTGGTGTGTCTCAGCATAGCCATCTAGCAGTAAGGGGTTTATAAATAATATATATATAGTGTTTTTGAAAATCGATACAGTTTTGCAAAATAAAATATTGCGATACTCAAGTGTATCGATTTTTTTCTTACACCCCTACATGGTAAAGTGGTTGGCAGTAGAAAAAAAAGGTTACAGAGAGCTTCTGACATTATTCATACCATTTCTAATCCAAAAACAAGCAGGCAACATTATTGCAACTACCTTTGAGACAGCTAGGTGATAAGTTCAGTGGAGCTCCTTAAAAAGGAGTGGGGTTTAGGGCTGGGTTTTAAAAATAATAATAAAAAAATAGACTTTTGAATTTAAAATCAATCTTCATTTGAATGATCCGATATCGATTCATAAAATCCAGAGTCGATCTCTGTCTCTGTATCAAACTAGAAGACCTAAGGAATCCCTTGGTATAAACTATGTCATGCAAGCTTCTCGGGAAGGGGGTTGAATAAAGCTAAGTTAGGCCACATTTTGGCGAGTGAAAAACTGGCATGGCCATTTTGAAAGAGGTCCCTTGACCTCTCACCTCAATATATCTGAATGAAATATCTCCTACTCAAATACTCAATGACTGGAGAGTCTTTATAGTTGCACTTTATTGTGTTGGCTGCTGTAGTGTGTTCATGTTAAATAAAAAGTACATTAATGCAACTGCTTTGCTTTTAATAATACAACAGGTTAGAGAGAACCTAGAGAGAATATTTTATATTCAAGCAAAATTTGTTTTGTAACTGAAATATCCCAATTTGATATTGGATCGGAAATCAAATGAAATCGGGACATTTGAATGGGAATCAAATCGTTTCAGGAAATCAGTGGCCATACTCTACTAGCCTACTGTGGTTATATTGAGGAGTTGGTTGACAACTTCATCTGGAATGTTGTACAGTGATCGGCTTTGCATCAGCTGCTCACAACCCACATGAACAAAGACACATTTTTCAAAATACTTAACTACACCATGGGTTGTAGTGTTAGCTGGAGGACTACATAAGACCCCCATAATCAGAAATCAGGGCTGCGCTGACAAGTGCAGATATAAGAAACCACTTCTACACCTTTGACAATAAAGTACAGTATGTCTTCCATAGAGACAGCTAACGGGATGAACTGGTAGTGTCAAGTAGCAGAAAAAAATGATTTATTAGATTATGACTTCCACTTTTGTACGACCACTTAAATTAATAGGAATGGAGATCTCTCACACACACACACACACACACACACACACACTAAAGATGAGGAGAACAAAGCAAGTTAGCTGTACCTACAGTTTCTCAGCTCTGTGATTTATGGTTGTGGGAACTTGTTTGAATGTTGAATTTATTACACAGAAGAAGTAAACAAGCAGAGATATGAGGTTAGAAGATATCACCAACACTGGGGACATCTGCACTTCACATACCCAAATCAAAAAAATATAAACAAAGATGCACACCTGGGGTTCCCTCTGTGACAGAGGTGCAGCTGGGGTCCATTAGCTTACTCAAATAATAGCTTGCCTTTCTAATGAAACACTTTTTTTTTGTCAATTTCACCCTGTCTGTTCTGGCTTTTCCATCATGCTGCCTTTCCCTGTCAAACGCTTTTCCTACACAAAAACACATTTTCCTCTTAAGCCTTCACTTTGTTTGCTCTTGCAGCAGCTCCCTGTCTTTTCCTCTTCATTTGCCCCTGTTCCTCCTATTCTTTTGTTTGCACTCTTGTTTGTTGCAACCATTGTGCATCTTTCTGTTCTCTGTTTGAGCCCGTCTCATTCTTTCTCTTCATCTGTGCCAAGAAAGAAGTTACTCTCGTCTCTACTCCTGCAGCCTTTACAGTAACTTAATCTTCCTATGTCATCAAGCTTTCGCCATTATTCTCACGCTCTGCACCGTCATGTTCGTTTCCCACAATGCAACTCCCTTTTCACCCTTTACCTCTCGTTATCTAACTCTCTTTTTCACTCCCACAAAAACTGTCTATTGCTCTCTTTTACTCTGTCACCTTTCCCCATATCTGACTCTCTCTCCCTTTCCCAGTATCTCACCCTCTCTTTCCACTCCCTCTCCAGAAGACTTAAGCCCTTAAAAGGAAGCAGCCCAGTCCTTATAGCTGCCTTGGTGTTAACCCTTTCCCAGCATCACCATGTTGGCTGATGCCGCTTAACCCCTTTAAGCGTGACTTAGCCTGATCCTCTTTCCTATATTTATCACTGTCTATGATCAATATGTCACAAACAGAGTCTGGCATCAACATCAGTCGTTAGCATGCTTAATTGTCAATTACCACATCAAAGTAATACACTCCAAAATGAACTTGGAGAACCTAAAGTAAGTAATGTTGAAGAGTTTCATTTAAATCAATGTCTGTTAAGTCACTATCTATCGCCAAATGAGGTAATGCTACACACTCGGCTAGTGTTGCAAGTAAACGGTTACCATGGCCGAACAAACAAAAAAAGAGCTGTGACAACAGATTGTTTATTGTTTGTAAATGTGTAATCTGTAAATATTAAACACCTTCCACGAAACAAAATATTTGTAAACTCACAAAAATTTGCAAATAAACATATCTGCAAATACAAATAAAAAAACAGATTAACAACAATACATTAAATTAATTTATAAATAAATGAAAAGCATTTGTGAAAGAACAGTTACGACTTTCGAATAGGCATTTGTGGATTCAGTTTTTTCTGTGAATTCATTCATTTGTTTGCTTGATATACAGTTTAGAATTTTAAGCCAGGCCTAAAAAAAATATTTGTGTGAAAATAAGTAAAAATGGCATAAAATAATAATTTACACAGTGTGTGTAATTATGACTTGTGTAGATGAGGAGAAAAATTATGGGAGACACCAACGTAAATGTAGATTGTAACTGAAACTGTAGATTGTTTATGGCTTGCTTTTCCTAGACCTCTTTTCTCAGGAGGGAGCAGTAAACAGTTTCTTTCTCTAATTAACATGTCGTCAGTGACAGCCTGTACGATTATAAACCTGCAGAAGCTGGGGAATGTTACCTGATGGTCACCTGTTGAATGTGTCATGTTGCAGAATGTGGGTTAAAGGAATCCTGACCTTATCTAGTTTATGATCTCAACTGCTGCAGGTTTTCTGCAACATTTACAGTCTCAGACACAACAAATAGTGTATAGTTTCCAACCACAGGGGCTTGTTTTATTTAAAACTTATTGCCATAAGGAAAACTCACAAAAATCAAGCTGTAATTATTTTGGGGTCCTGACACAGTTTAAGAGATGAGACCCTGGAGACATTACATGGACAACTATTATCCCAGTAGCCTGGGATGTGGCAAATCCTGTGTATGGCAATGACTCAGGCCCCAACATCTGGTCTTAAGTGCCAAGTCTCCACATGACAAGCACAGTAATATGTTTTCATATCCCCAGGATTATCAATATACGTATTTATTTTGGTTCCCAGGGTAAAAAAGGATTACAAACATGTGGTGTGGGCTGAAAAACTGAATGGCATTAACACACAAGCACAGAACAATATCTGGACTTCCAAAAGTCCTGTGTGGTGGTAAAACGTCAAACTGCAGAAAAACATTAGGAACCAGCCTGCGGGTAGGAGAGTGCAACATGCTCTCATCAAATCACTGGGGTGTAACGTAAACAAGGCCTATTTGGTCTCCCATTACGTGACCATTTACAGTCACAAAAGAACTCCAAACCTCCACATTCTCAAGCCTATGTTTAGAGTAAGGCCATTAAATGCAATACTATTTCACTTGGATCTTGTGGATATTGCTTGCTGTGCCATGGAAACTAAGAATGTACACTTGCATGCTTATTTTAAATCTGACTATTACTGCAGCCATAGAGACAAAACAACACTGAACAGGTATTTGAGTCTAGTGAACAGTTCAAAGTATGTGTTTATGTCATGTTAATTTAGGTTGTAAGTAACTGAGGCTAGTAGAGGAAGAAAGGCAATTTATACAATATACAACTATAAACTTACAACCTAAAGCAATCACAAAAAACAATCTCTCTCTCGCTCTCTCTCTACTTTATTCCTCACTGATGACAGTAAACAGTGCGGCTGCCCTTCAAGAAGATAAATAAGAGAGTTACACAAACACACATTATCAGACCTGCAATACAAAGACAGCTATATGAAAGTCTGTCATAACAAGGCTATACAAAAATACCGGTTAAAGAGTGGAGGCCTATGAACCACTAGTGACCTCTCGACTTTCTTTATCATGATCATGAATCATGATTAAGCAAGGCCACTGCCTATCACCGTCACTTCCAGCAACGAATGGGAGAAGTTTCAAGGCCAGTGGTTTCTATGGTGACCATATCTGTGCCAGTTTAGGACAGTGTTGATGTTAAACTCACAATCTACACAGTATTAAAATGAATCTTTTAAAACAATAGTGAAAACAGCTGGTAGGTTCTGGGGTCCATCAGTAACTGTTACTGGAGGAAAAGACTGGTTTGTTCTGCTATGTCTAGCCCAATCAAAGCCCACATTATACAGCTTTCAATGAGAAGAAGTGGGACCTCTCATTGCCCCCATCAAGGAGGTTATGTTTTCAATATCGGTTTCATGTTTGTCTATGTATATTAGCAAGATATCTCAGACTTGAATCACAATGACATTTGGTGGCTAAATAGGCACTGTAATAGGACAAACAATAAGAATTATAGGACAAAAACATTTGGTGTGGATCCAGATCCACGCATGATCCATTTAGGTTTAAAGCTGCTTACACACCAACCAGACGGCCAACCGTCGGCAGAAAAGGCAGTTGGACTGATCAGTCTCCCCGAGTTTGTCAAAAAAAATGCCTCAGAACACACCGAAGAGACAAGACGTAATACGTCTCCACAACAGCAGGCGGCTCTAATCTGTATTGTCGGGTCTTGTTTCTCAGGAAATTCAAAGACAGACTTTCATGGCGGCTTGTTCAGAATACGATCTCATATTTTACTAAAATAGTTAACCAAAACGTGTTTCTGAAAACATTTTAAGCGAGAAATAGGCCGTGCAGTTGCTGAATCTGTCTTCATTTCAGATCGACAAAGGTCAGTTTAAAAGATTTTCGTCAGATTTTGAGAGACTCTAGTCACACTCATTCCGCTCCCCGTTTCCGGGTTAGCACTCTACCAATCAGATGGGTCATTTGAGTCCGACTGCCGGCAGTGCAGCCCCGCCGATTATACATGCCAAATCGGCCAAAATGAAGGACGACGGCCCCTCGGACGGACGACGGCACGGAACACACCAAACAGACTCGAGTCACTGACCTCGCCAGACTGTCCGACGGCCGATTATCGGCTCTGTGTGTCCACACCTTAATACAGTAAGATCTTCCACATGACCTAAACCATGTAGTGTTATATAAACACAACAAATAAATTACAGCAATGTGCAAAATCTATCCCATTTTCACTCAACTGTTCAGTTGACGGGTCAGAATGATGTCTAAAGGCAGAGTGTGATACAACCACCAGCGACATGCTGGTCTTTGTCTGTTCAGCTGTCTGCTCCAACAGCCAGTTTGGCAGAAAACCAACCATTATCCCTTTTCTAAAACTTGTGCTAGCTGGAGCCTGGGAAAGTCTTTGGTTTTCACCTGTGACTGTGTTGAGTGAAGAAAGGTTCATTTATCGGCATGGTCTGAGGTTACTCTGACACAATCAGCATTCCCCATACAGTATGTTATGCCACATACATTCCCAGATATTGCACACAAATTTTTGTACCTTCTTTTAATGGAATATATTTCAAAATGAACCCCTATACTCCCGAGGCAAACATCTGCAAAGATGTAGATGGATCTGACTTTGTTTTTGTTTTTTTGTTTATCATCACATGCCACACCAAAACCAGGCCATTATCACCTTCATGCAATCCATCTCGCCATGCTGACCCATACTCTGAAAAGCTGTGATTCAATCTGGTTTCTAGAAAGCTCTAAACTAAAGTGCTAAATTGGAGTTGATCGATCACATTTCTCTTCACATAGAAATCCAATGCACGTCATGTTTTGCTGGGAAGACATGGATAACCTCAGTTGGCTGGGGTGACTGGCTGTTTAATTCTCAGTGCCTGCAGGTTTGACAAATATCCAACCAACCTATCCACCTGAGGCCTGTCTCTCACCTGTCTGCCTGCATGTCTCTCTTTCACTCTTTAAACAGGTGGGTTTCAAGGCAGGTTAGAAAATGATTTCAAGAATCAACCGCCACTTTTCACAGTTTACAAGACAGTTTTTTTTAGAATACCTCTAACCAATATCAAGATCCTGCCTGCCAAGGTGTCTGAAAAGGTTAGACAAACCCAGCAGCCAAAATCAAACATTTGGCTGGTATTTAATGTTGGCTCTAACCCACTAGTTTCTCTCTCATTCAATCTCTTCTCCTTCATGTTTTCCTTCATTTCCTACACTTCTCCCACTTATTTATTCTCTTTCATACGGTGCCAGAGATGGTTCTGCTAAACCACCCTTATAACCCCAAACCTCTCAGTAAGCCATCTTGTCTAATGAGATTGGGCCTGTACATTGAGAATAACACATGCAGAGCGAGGGAGACAGGGGGATAGAGAGAACGATAGATTAGGTTAAGAGGAAACAGGATGAGATTGTGATGGCTGATGGATAATGACAGATAGGTGGGGGTCAATGCTCTGGAAGGGTAGAGAGCTTAATGTGTCTGAAGGCTGAATGTGACAGAGAGAAAGACAGGGTCACAATCAAGACATGTGCTTTGTCGTTCAGTCACTCTGACCATGGTTAAGACCCATGCAACAAATCCCACAATGGAGGACAAATTGAAAGCGTTACTGTGACCTCTTTTCACAAGATTTTCTTGTGCAAGAGTAGGGTAGAAAGTAATAAAAAAAAGGAATGCTAGGTAACCCACTAGTGCTAAAACCTCAGGCATCACTCTTATCTCACATTCGTAGGTTGGGAAACGCTGACAAACAAGAACGGTGGTTAAGTTTATCTACTTTTGCCACTATGTTGAGTAACCAACCATTGTTTAATTTAAAAAGATCTTATGGCCTGTTAAAGCAGAATATATGGCTAATTAATGTTTGAATCTAATCACTGACTATATTTACATTGCTAGCAATAATCCAACTATTGAGTTTATTCTAAATACGCCTATTTGTAAGCTGTACGTTTTCTTATAAAATTATTCGATTTGTAATAATGCTCTGATGAACGAGGCCACCATTTCAACATCACATCATCTCAGTTTTCCTCCATTATTCAGCTTCAAACCCTATGTTGCCATCAGTTTTCTACTATTGCTTACCCTTCATGCAAAAACACTGCTCCAACATCCTTTTTTTGAACTATTCTTGCTTGTAAATGACAAAACAATGAAATCATGTTTTCGCAAGGAAACATTTTTGGCATGCATTGTCTTTCGATTTTAAGGTCACGATTCAATTCTTGATTTAAACATTTTCTTTCCAGCAGTGAAGGCAATGCCACAATAAGAGCCACTAGATGGCAGAACTGTACTTTACAACAACAGTTTACGTTTTTCAAAAAAACCGAAGGTGCAATTGAAAGCACCATTAGTTTATGAGACGCACATGAACGCACCATGAAGTCCCGTCGGAGCCCACATGCTTTACCTTCGCTGCTGCTGACGAGTGTGAAGAGGAAGAAAAAAAAAAAAAAATACTGGTGGAATCGTCGATCCTGCTTTTGATTTGAGTTCGAAATCGAAAGTTCATTTCAAACAATTTTCAATTTAAAATTGAAATCGTGACACCCCTAATTGCGAAACTGTTATATTGCTGCATTTGTGAGAAAATTCTGTGAAACCTACAACACACAGAATCATAGTTCAGACAATGATTTCTGAATTATGAACTTTGACTAAAGCATTGTCCTAATTGTGTTAATACCAGAATATTGTTGGGGCTTGTGGACATGAAAACACAACTGAAATAACTAAACAGAAAATGCCATTTGTAAAACAGGATAGTGTAAAGGAAAAAAACAAACAAAAAAAAACATCAGTTTGCTTCTCATGAAGGAATGACGATCCTAAACTCCCTCCTGAATACCGGTTACAGCCCTCTGAACCGAATGTGGAGCCATTTCACACAATATTTATCGCTGGAGGACTGATTCCCACATCCTCATCCTGCTCTCAGCCCAGCTCATCCTCTTCCTCAGTCTTATTCCGTGTTGGGTTTCTTGTCTTTTGCTTTTGTTTTCTCTACATTTCACTCCCTAACTTTGTTTCTATCCCATGCCCTCTCTTCTTCCCCTCTATACCTCCAACTTATCTCCTGAGAGAAACATCAATGGGCATACTTCTAGTATAGTCCACTATATCTGCCCAAGGTTTGTTTAATGCCGAAATCATTGTAGAATTTGTATTTTTGAAACTTATCGCCTATAAGTATTTCAATTAATGCAGTACTCAAATTGGCAACAGAATACTACATGTTTTTATTGCAAAAAGCCTCTTTTGTGTCTGAATTTATAATAAGTATAAACTTGGTAAAGTCGATATGCTAATATACTGTTCTAAAGACTGGATTTTAAGAATAAAACATTGTTACAACCTTTCGCTTTAAAAAATACATTTTCCACAAAGACCCTTCATGCCGCCTCCTATCTGCCTAAGCCCCCACCCAGAAACGGCCCTGTTTTTTTTTACTCCCTCTCTCTGTACCGAGAAGAACAGGGGTCAGTTTGGGTCCACGGCCATTGAGTGTTTCTCTTTAAACATCAACTTTAAACATCAACAATAAGCTTTGATGCAAAACTCCCATTAAACTTGTTAAAAAAACACATGAATCTCAAAGCTGCAGATGTCCATCTGAATGCAGTATTTGGAGCATATTTTTCTTTCTACAATACAGGATTCTCCTTAAATAATGTCCACTCTAATTCCTCACATTTGGTAATGTTTTATTTGTAAAGGAAATAAATTAAAGAAATACAGAGGAGCTATGAGTGTCTCCATGAATAGGACATGTGGCTTTTATCCCATGTCCATGTTGTTTCCATCTAGGTGAGAGGTCAATTTGTAATGGCTTGTAAACTATCGATAACAACAACAACATGAAGGGAGAAAGGAAGAGTAACACATCCTCTCTAATCTAGATGATTCGGAGTAGGAGGTTAAGAAATTAACATACATGTTTTAGGTTATTTTCATTTACCGAGTGGTCAGACAACACATCATGACCTAGAGAATCGGTATGTGTTGGAGCAAGGGGGGCATGTGAACTCCAAACAGGAGCAGCGGAGGAGGATGTACAGCCACTGGCTCAAGGCCTGCCAGCCCCCTCCATTTCCTCATTTTCCTGTAATGCCACTAAAGATAGCTTGAGGGCAAAGATTGGATGAAGAAGGACCAAGGTTCAAATAATGTCTATCAGTAAATGCAAGCAAGCCAGATTGTACCACAGCCTGCTCTGCCACATCGGTCATTTCTTAGGATGGGTTCTGTCCTTTTTGTCTATTTCAATTTGTTCTTTTACCGTTTTCCTTTCTTCCGGTTTTGTCTCTCTGTACTCTTGCAAAGGAAGACCAGATTTCCACTATGGCATTCCAATAGGAAACCCTAATGCCAAACAAACAAATACGCTGCTCTGTTTATGTCCTTTTGACAACCACAAAAATCTCCTAGTGGATGCACAGACACGTTGCCTTACATGGAGATTAGATAAAGATGGCTACAGGAGGACACAGACTTTCAATGCTTCATTTGCACATGATTTAAGTGTCTTTGTGACTTGAACTGTGGCCCAAGAATGGACAAATACATTTCCTAAACTGATATGCTATCTCAGCTGCACAATACACAGTATGTCTCTCGCCATCACTGTAATGTTTTCAAACATGGTCCTTATTTCTATAAACTGATATAGTAACAGATAGGATACAAAGACTCTAGATATAGAAGATATAGACAGAGAAAAATACAGAAAAAGACAAATAGGGATGTGGAGAAACAGGCACAGAGATGTAGAGAGATATGCCTTTTGAGATTCAAAGAAAGAGACTTAAAAAGATAAGGCAGGTAGGCAAGAAGGCAGACAGACCAACAGACTGGCTTTCAAAGAAATGATTGACGCAAAAACATTAAGACACAGAACAAGGTAGAGAGCAAGTTCAGTTAACAGACATACAGGTAGGACACGGATAAAGAATGACAAGACCAGAAAAGAAAAAAGACAAGTCGGTGAGACAGACAGGTACTTTATTAAAAAGAAAGAAAGCCATCTGAGGGCTTTTCCACGTAGCGCTTTCAGTCACCCAGCCTGGGTCTCTGAAGAAATGCTAGGCTGCATTAGATTTGCCTGCAGGCTAGAAGCACACTGGACACACACTGCAGCCTGCTAATCAGGTCACCTGTTGCACAACACTGCACGGAGTGACACACACAAACACATTCACACGCAGGCGGGCAATGTGAATGCAGCGTAAGACATTTAACCTAGCTAACAGACATTTTAAAACTTCTCCAGGACTTCCAGACACCCGGCTTTAAAAAGTGTCTATGTATTATGGCCACTTTCAAGGTTATAGGTTAGGGTTTCCGCCAGTGTATTGCAAGCTTGGTGGACTGCCAGGCCCAAGTTGACTCCCGGCCGGGCTAAAGCATCATGGGATTTAAAAATAAATAAATAATTAAACTTAAATGTGTCATACAAGTAGCAAACTCCTTTAAGGAATAACTCAGTGTGTAAGTTGTGTGCGTAACGTTAGCGAGCAATGAACCGTATGTCATACTTGCAGAACTTTAGTTCGAAGCGAAAACCAACCATCTGGGAAGATTTGCACTCACTGGTGCAATAGGGCTGCTGCGATGAAAAGGAAACACTTTACTGGCTTCTGTTGATGTTAGGAATCTTCCCAAGACCCCTACTTTAAAAATACCAGTGCTCATGTAATCAGCACAACACCTCGGTAGCATTTTGAAAATATTGACTTGTGCTTTTCAGGGAGCCCCCCCCCCCCAGACAGCATTTTGCAGGTAAATCTTCCAATATTCCTTGATAAATAAAGTTAGCCAATTATTGCTTCTAAAAAAAAGACTCTCAGCCTCTCTTCTCCCTCAATTTTTTCAATCAGCATCTGCTTTATCCCTGCGGTCTTTCTTATAAAAACACATTTAATTAATTTATATTATCATCCCTTGCACTCATCTGTCCCTCTATCCATCTTTTAATAAAAAGCCCCACTTGTTTTAGTCACAGAGGCATCCATTTATACTGCCCTACAAAGGCAAAAGACCTTAACTCGCCAGAGTGTGAAACTGAGGCAAAATTACTTTAAAGTTATCTTAATGTCCTGACACAACACAAAAATGTTGAACTCAAATTTGACTTTTGACCCTTTTTAGGATGTTACTGTGTTCTGCCTTAGCATTGCCCACAAAATGACAATCGGTCATACCAAGGCAAAAGACCTTAACTTCTGTTTTATAGCACAATGTTATGACTACAATGACAACTTTTACTTAAAATGTATCCTATGTAATCCTATTGGACTCACTATGATAAAAATTACTTTACATTTATCAACATCATATGAAAATGATATATCAATACGTTTTTTTCTGTATTTCATACTCATACTACCACACAGGCAGTCACATGATTGATTCACACTCTCTGACAGAGGTCAGAATTAAGCATGTGTGTGTTTTGATGTTTTAATGCATATAAAGCATGTTCTTCTGTTTGGATATGAGGCACTAATTTAGACTCATTGCAAGAATGAAGACGTGAACATAAAGATGGCGTCATTCACGTGCATATTAAGTAGCCACGTTGGTTTGTTTTGGTCTTATAATGCATACACAGATGCTTTGCAGAGAGGATGGTTGGTTTAGCCAGCAGTTAAGTTCACAAGAATTTGTCCAAATTTCAAGATGTGCGGCAAACTAAGATAAACTACAAACGGACAGCTTTTGTTTTAGCTCGATTGTCAAAATTCGCTATTTAGAGTAGAGAAGAGCTGCAATTCTGTAAACAGCGCAGTGGACGAGAGTGGACTGCGCCCAGACACAGATTGAAATATATCGCTTCCTACATGTATATGCCTGTAGACAGGCGAGTGGGTATTGATAGGTATTTACTTTTAGGATTTATTGTAGCCTACTTACAGTTACGAGCGTAGCTGTATCTTTCCCAGTCAGGTACATGTGCTGCGTGTCAGCGTCGTCCTCTGCTGTGTGTGTGCGCGCAGCGCGGGCATCACATTCACAGAGTACCTTAACTCAATTTGAGCATTCTGAAGCGCCATGAAACAAAGACAAAGAACCGTAACTCATGTTACGGTATTCTGCCTTGGCTTCTCTACAGCTTTTGAAGCTACGGCAAAGACAACACACGATGTTCTCCCCAAAACAATAAAATTGACTCAAGATATTTGTCCACATGATAAAGCAGATCTTTAATTTTCCAAAAATGACAATAACTCATTTTCGACCAAAATTGAGTTACGGTCTTTTCGCTTTGCACGGCAGTATACCCTTCTGTTTCTCTTGGTGCACATGCACTGCCAGACTGACACTAAACAGCCCGGCTCAAAGGAGAAAAAATAACATGCACATATTAGGAAGACCTCTTTTGTATGGCACTTTTTTGCATAAAGCATGTAGTTTCCTTCATCAACTACTGCCCTTTGTAACCAAAGAGAATGCCGAGTAACTTTACTCACCACACATTTCCGTGGTAAGTAATTTAAAGTGCCCATATTATGAAAAAAATAAAAAAGTCACTTTCTGGGATTTGGGGTGTTATTTTGTGTCTCTGGTGCTTCCACACGCAAAAAAACAAACATCCATGCTGTTTTGAGTGAGATGTGTTCTGCCTTCAGTCTCCGGGTGAGCTGGTTAAAATCGGCACGGCTTTTTAGGTCACTAGCTGAAACGAGGTGGCTAACCGCAGCATGCTAGCTCATTCTGAATGGCAAAACACTGCTACAACACACACTAGTTTACCATAATCTACAAAAGAACTACTTACATGTCCCTGCAGGTATTCCACGCAAAGTTGGAAGTGTGCCCTCGTTTAGAAGAAGTCTCCAGGCTAATCCTGCCTTGTACTACTGAAGTTGTACAAACAAACAGCATCAATATACCATTTCTTAACTGAAGCTTAGCCTCGACATAGAAAGAGTTACTAAAAAACATTTGGCCAATCATCACTAGATATGATGGAGGTACAACAGTTTGTATCCAAAACAATATATCCATTGTTAAGCAGCTTAGGCCTGTGCAGTGATCCTGCTGTGGATTAAGGCAGCGGGAGTTTGGAAAACAAAACATGTATAAAAAAAAAAAAATTTTAAAAAAAGAAAAAAAAAGGAAAAGGACATCGTGTTATAGGAGTATACACTACCGTCCATGAGAATACATGACCAGTTATCTAACTCATTTACATTTTAGGCGTTTAGCTGGCACACTCAGTGATTTCCTGCTGCGCAAATGAAAGGTTAAGAGCCCACTGGTGAATCATCGTAACTGTAAGTAGCCTAATAAAAGACGCCAAAATGAGTGTCAAGATTTTTTACAACACTAACATCAGATACAGAGCATGCCCATGTTACATAACTTGTATTTCACCTTTAAGCTCTCTAGGCCTTTAAAGCAAATTCTGTCTTCCTAAGTGCAATAAAACCATTTCTCCCATTCACAGAGCTGTTCTATGCCGTCTCAGCTCAATTAATACAATATTTCACAATGGCCATATTTCTTAATTAAGGGGTCAAAACTGCAAATGAGTCATTGGCCTACTTATAGTGGGTCACTGCCTGATATAGGCCACATTCAATTTAATGAGCTGCGCTCTAAAAGTGAGAAAAATACTTTCGCTAATGTTTTAAACCTCTAAAAAGACTATCAAAGTCAGGCCTTGGAGAATGAGCTCAATCTTAGCACTAGAATTCTGACACAACATATGTTAAACAATATTGTAAACAAAATATAAAGTCCTACCACACACAAATCAAGGAAGTCGTGATTACATAGGTCAGCGTTTTAAAGCCCTAGGTCACCATACAGAGGTACACCCTTTGTATTCTGGCATCAGTGGCGCTAATGCCGGGAGTGTAATGTCTTACTGTCTGTAGATCGTTTAGTGCTGTAAGGGTTGAAACTAATACAACCAGGTTGGGTATGTGACATTGTGGAAATATACAAGAATATCCATCCAGTTTTGCAATCCCGAGTTATAAAAGTTATTTTGATGTTTTCTTCACAAGACCAAACTGTTTTGGAGCATGTGTTGTTAAACTAGTAGCACTATAGTAGTCCTTTATACCAAAGGGCTACAACAGTGGTCAGGCAAAAGCACATGATGTCTTTCATTATACAGGCCTGCGTTGTTCCGATCAGAAATGAATGTCCCCTGGGGGTGTGCACACACAAGCCTCGTTGGATAATTTACTGTCATGGATGTTACGTGTGTGACCCACAGCATCAAGGCAAAAGCTTCTCCCTGAAACACAACAATGTCAGCTCCCTGTCCTTTATTGCCACCTTGGATGAGGTGTGGAAAAATGCTTAACAACCAATCGCTAATCAAAAGCGTCGACAGGCTGGAATTTAAACGGGCGTGAAATCAAGTTATAACACATGCGTTTGCCTTCAACGCACTCACAGACACACACACTGACACAACCTGTGCATGCACATACACAACGCACCCTCAGCTGAAGTCACAGCTGTTTGACGGCAGCCAAACCCCACTTATGTGAGCATAGAAACAGAAACTCAAATCCCCCTTTTACCCTAAACCAGCTTGTACCAATCTCCAAGGTTGGCCAATATTGCTTTCAGCCGAGGTGAATATTTCATTATGGGGCATAATAAATATGGTTAACATATAAATGCAACAGAGTGAAACTAGAACTAAAGTTTAAACCAAAAAAAAAAATAGTACCCAAGTGGCAGGAAACAAGTCTGATTAATTCTATTTTTTTAGCCCAGCAACCAGATGTTACACTGGCAGGAGAGAAACTGTGCAAGCCACAATCATACTTTAGAAGCATTTAGATTTACAAACACAAAAGCACTGTGAAATTCTTAAAGTCATTAGCTTAAAAAATGTTGCACGCACATCAGTGAATTTTAGAAGATACACCTGGCTACGATACATTCGCAGATCACCACAGCTGATCATCACAATGGATAGACTCATTGAGAAAACAGAAACCCCATTCACAAGGTAACAGCCCCTTGCTTCACAGCACACTGATGTGATCTAGGCCACTCTTGCTCTCAGCAGCACAGAGGAGAGCTATGGGCTATGGAGCAGCTTACATCTTCTGCCAGTCTGACAAACACTGGGGAGTGATGCGAAAGAGGCATGGCATCGCTTCTGCTGAAAGTAGCGTACTCTGTGGGACTTTAATAGTTTGAGCTACAAAGCAAAGGTTATACAGTTCATGAACTCTTAAATTCAACTGTACTGTAATTCAAAACGCATACACATTTTATAATGATTTTTTATTTATTTTTAATTTAATTCAATTCCAACTACACTTTGATTGTAAAGTTGTATATGTGGGCCTATTTTAGCTTTGTGGTACAGATTTAACTTTCACAGCATATCCTATTAAAATGGTACAACTATAAGCTATATCACATTAAAATTACAAAGTGGTAAAGATAGGCTGTTAGTAGAAAAATGTTTTAAAACATTTAAATCCCTTGTAAGTACAGCTCACAGTGGATCTGCATGTTGCCTCTTGTTATTTTTCAATGCTCCTTTTCAAAAAAAGCACAACGCTTTCATGAAGTCCTGTGGAGTCCAGGTAAAGTTTTCACTTGAGAGTTTGCACTGCAAAAGTTGAATATTTTCACAGTTTCCAAAACGATTTGACTGGAAAGTTATATTTAATGAAATGAGACCTTTTAAGGCCTTGAAACTTTTTTGTTCAAATCAAAACATGTAAATTAGTATTTTAGATGAGCCAGATAGATAATGAGAATAAAGAAGACCTAGCTTAGCTGAGTGGCAGATGAGGGCTCTTCCCAAACGATCTGTTCAATGGGATTTTCTTGGTGCAAGTATGTGTATGCAAATATGGCAGGCCTCACACACTTGGATAATCTGTCTCTCAAGAGGAGATGAGATAGATTCTGACTACATCAGTGACAAAGCTTCAAACCTCACCTTCAGTTTCTCTCTTTCACTCCCCAAACCCCTCACACAAACACAATCTTACACTCTTTTTCATTTTGTCACATTTCACTCACACGGACATGTTCAACGCAAAGGGTGACAATCTTAACAACAAGACATCAACTTACGCTCAAAGTCAGAATCATCATCTTCGTCATCATCTCCGTTGGACTCCGTTTGCATCGGCTCCCCATCAAACATCACTCCTTTCCCCGTCTTGCCACCGGCACTGGCCCCATCCTGGCTTCTGGTGTCCCGCAAACGGGTGAAGTATTGTACTGCAAAATCCACCAGGTCTGACGGCCTTTGTCGCAGCACCTCCACAGTGTAGCCCTGCAGCAGTTCTGTCAACCCCACCGGTATCTCAATACTCATGGCTGTGTGTGGCTCAGTGGCAGCGTTTGCTATCTATCTACAGAAGGAGAGAACATTCGTCAGAGTTTGCTTTGGTACAGAGTCATACTTGTGTTTGAGTACTGGGTTGTGATGTGGTTACGGATTGCTTAATTGTTGCTTTGAACAGCTGACATTGACTTTTACTATGTCAGTACACTGTGTGCCCTGTGAATGTTAAGTGGCTATTGACAGCTCTGCATGACAACTGGAATGTACTTACACAGCCTGGGTAGCTGTAAAGAAAAACGTTAAGTTTGACAGCGAAACCGATACTACACTACCATTTATAAAGGTAACGTTAGTGCAATGAGTCTGGACGTACATGAAGTGTTGCTTTGACATTGTCTGAGCGGCCAGTCCACTTTATCTAGGGTTGAGGCAAGGAACACACAGTTCCCACAGCTGCACCGAACAGATATGAGCCTAACATTTGCAACATGGGGAACAGATAACCAATGACATTGGGTGGGTGGCCCCGGTTGGAACTACACGTAGCTAGCAAAGCAGCTAATTAGCTAATACTCATGACAACTGGTTTACTTCGCTGTTCGATCCACATATAGCTAGACTTAACTAGATTTACCTATCCAACGTAACTAACAAGCGATGGCTACAGTAAACGTAGAGGAGCTGTGATCCAAGCGCAGTCTCACTTTCAACCCACCAAGCATTAACGTTAGCTATCTTGCTAGCTAGTGAGCCATCTTCAAGGAAGCCTTTAACGTTACCGCTAGCTTTCGCTATAACATAGTATGGCGCATTGGCTGCAGGAGCTAAGCCACAGGTAAGTGTCTGGCTGGATAAACGTTGCCATGCAAGCACAGCAAGTTGTACAGGACCGGTAAGCCGTTTGGTAAGCTAGCTAACTTACTTACGTGAGATTCTGTCTCCCCGGCTAAACTAGCCAGTCCCCTCCTTCTCTGTGTCTTCCTTGTTCGCTCTTATTTCGTGTCTTCTTTTTAGCCAGTCTCTTTGCAAGTGTAGCGACCGTATCCCTCCACAGAAGACACTTGTCCTAGCTACGTTAAAGCCAACAATGTAACGTCGGAGTCGTCTAGCTAACGTTTAGAGGGCTATTTTAGCTTGCCAGCCAGCTACAGCGATGCTGGCTAAGTTGAGAGGAAAAATCACTCGACTTCACCGCTGCAGCCTCTTACGACGTCCACGCACTTGGTGAGGGAGGGTGGGACTTGCTGTGGCAGTAGGGAGAGCTGGCTAGCTGACAGGCTAACTGGCTGAGTTGCTAACTACTTGTTAGCCACTGCCTGTTTTCCTTTGGCAACTGCCTAGCGACTCCACTCTCCTCAAGACAGAAGTGTCAGCTGCTGCAGGTGACAAATCCTAAACTCAGTGTTTACAGCGTTGCGCCACACCGCCGTTATGTACAACCCAGAATACCGAAGAAAACCCTTTTTATAACGTTATTTCAGCAGTGTAGCGGTTAATTACAACAGGAGAAGATTGCAAAAATTAAATTAACACATTTCCTCCCTCCCGTAGAGGTAACTACTCCACAGAGCTACACCACGCACGTATAACGGCTGCCTCTAGCAAGCGTGAGGAGGCGTGGTTGCTGACTGAACAGAAAGCGTTGACATTGATTGACAAATAGCACGGCCAATCACAGTATAAGTTTAGAAAACCCCTGCCAATTGGAGATAGTCATGTAAGTAGAGGCGGGATCAGAGGCAGAACCATATTTGTACACTCCGAATACGACCACACCCACAGAAGTGGAAATGACAATTTGGTAGCTAGATCACCAGAAATATTAGATCATGAATAAGATCGAAGGGTTTGGGTTAGCCAACATCTGTAAAGCCTGTGAGAAGATGTGTTTTGCTGTTTTGATGTGAAATGTGTTCAAAGTACTTGCATTTGTGTTACCAATACTGGAGTGACTCCTTGGAAATACTGTATACCTGTGATGTGATATGGAAAAGGAAAACAGTCCTATCTATCTGACATCTAAAAGGAAGATGTTCAACTTTGTTGCACTTTAACCTGAGGAACCAATCATTTCAACACAATTAATAACAGACATAACAAATATCGACCAGACACCTTGGCACAGCTGCAAGTCTGCAACACATGCCTTTCTTGAAAAGCCTAAATCCTCTCTAGCGGTATGTGTAAAAAGATTCAAAACCTCACAGATGTAGCCTACTTCTATCCCAGATCCCTTCCTTGCCCTTATCCCTCACCCATTTCCTGCTCTAACTCACCACCAGTCTATCATTCTTTTCTTCCAGACTTTCAAGGCTCTTCGTACAGTAGGTCTGTTCAGATAAGACAGCACACTGCTGTTATTCTGTGAATGCATATATCAAATCTTCATGTAACCATCTAAATTGTATTCCATCTAAGTAAATTCATCAGTCCTGTTTATTTCTGTTTTTGTACACAGCTTCAGTGCACAGGGATTCTTGCTTCCCTTTCCATCTTCCTGCTCTTTACTTTGTTTAAATCCAGGTCTACAGTCAGTATTGCCCTGCAGGAATTAGCTAGTCAAAAGGGAGCAGTGTTATTGAGGTTGGATCTACAGGTGTCTCTTCTGAGAGGTTTGCTAAGCACCACCACAGTGTAGCATCTCCTCTCTTCCATTTCCATTCCAGCTGTAACAGAGGTAAAGCCGTTGCCATGGCCACAGCGAGCCCAGATTTTATTCCTCGAACCGGTTTCTGATTGGCTTAGGTCTTTGTTTTCAACAAACACAGAAGAAAAATAGGCTTACAGGCTTCATCTGCTGGGAAAATAAGCTTAGGAAATAATACATTCTTAAAAGGAGATTTCTTGTTTAAAGATGTTTACACAGAGTTTGCAACCAATTGTGCTTTTTTTTTCAAAAAACAGATTAAACTCAACATAGACCACACCAGTAGCCATTTCTCAGTCTTACAGGGTGGATGATGGAGGTTGATTACACTGCTAAAGTTAGATTGTGAACCTTACTGTTTTCCCTCAATCACCGCTGTATGTGAATTGGCTCGCAATAAGACTCATGCCTGGGAGTACATTTTTCTGTGGAAGTATTTCCCACTGGACCCACAGGAACATGAACAAGTGGCAGTACAGCCTATATGCTCAAAGTGACAAATAAATATTCATATGTACAGCCGGGACTCTGGTCTTGACATTCCTAGAAGTGCCGTCCTTTGGGTGTTGCTGCTAATGTGGTTCAAGCAAATTCCAAGGAGAGCTACTAGCCTACATTCTCAGAGAGAGAGGGGGAAAGAGAGAGACAAAATGGGGCAGAGAAGAGTGGAGGTAGACAGTGAAAAAATTAGAGTGTACTGCATATGTATGTGTGTATATACTGTGTGTGTTTTAGTATCTAGCCTCTCCAAACATCTCTGTCTTGGAATGCTGACGTTATCAGGTGTTGACATGAGGATGAATGAGAGGGGTGCGGGGGGGATGAACCTTGTTGCATTTCATCCTTGCTGTGCCTCATCTGTGCAGTAACTTTTCAATGTATGGAGCCAAACAAAAGCAGCAATGCCTGAAGAAATAATCTTCAATGACACTACTGTCTAATTCCTGGAGATTATTACTGAAGGTTTTGGAAAAACAAATGCACTGTTCAGACTGAGTAACATGATCAGTGGTGTAGGAAAACACTGCAAAAGATTAAAAAAACAGTAGAGCATGTGTTTGATTTTAAGTGTGTTATGAAAATGGGTTGGTGGCAAATATAGTAAGATTTGTACAGTAGTAGGGTCAGGGCAAATTCATGTCCACATATTAAAAGTCAGAGTCCCAAAACCAATTCAAATATAAAAGAAAAATCTCTGTATCTTAAATCTTCAGCTACATCTTGGTTCATTCATGCCTGGCATGCAAGTGCTCTGATCTGGAAATACAGCTCTACAACACTACATTCATACAACCAAGGTGGTCTTGTCTTCAATGAATTTTGTGGTGCAATACCGCCATCTACTGGCTGATGTTTGCTTTTTAATATCCCAAATAACCAAGTCAAAAGCAGGAACTATTTGAACCATCTGGGTAATGCTATCCTTGTTCTTGAGTTTTGCACACTAAACACAACAGAAACCCGGTGGACAGGCATACTGGCATATGTGACACTCAAGTTCACCCTGCTGTACGCATTACAGAATGAAAATGAACATTTCTAACTTTATTTTACCTGCAGTGGGAAGTGAATCATTGACTAGCTGTTCTGCATGCAACAATTGGTCCCAAAAAGTATGGCAGTAAAAATACGTTTTTTTTTTCTTTACAAATGATTACTTAAGATATGACTATTTGCTTGGAATTAGGGTGAAAACACTATAACAGGCTAGAACCACACAGAACTAAAAAAAAAAAATCTCACACATGATGCTTTCCTTTTAATAAAATGTTTATCACACAAATGTAGTTTAGTAATAAACTGAACTACTAAGTGAAATGAAAACATTTACCTTCACTCTGAACCCATTACAAAGAGAAGCTGTGAATATGTCATATAGTTTATTCTGTAAGAGTGTATGGACATTAGAGTAACAAATATGACTTTCAATGATTTAGTAAGCACTTTGATTATTACATTTTATTTACAGTATTTTTGTCACACTTGAATTTAATTGTCTAATGCTGATACTCAACTTATCATGAAGTGACTCATTACTATTAAGGATTGATTTACAATGTTTTCCCATAATATAATGGAAAAATGTAGCAGTCATTTCTCTATCACTATCACTGTATGTGTCGATGGGATGGCTTTGCCTGACAACAATTCACACTTCATCTTCCAATTTTTCACATCTGACTTTTCAGCTTCTGCCTCCTCAGAGCCAATTACAATCTAGATCTTTACCAGTACCAGTAACTATGGCCAGAAGCATTTGTTTGTTCATAAATATTGTGCTATGTGAAGAGTAACAGTACAAGTAATGACAAAGCATGTTAAAGTTTGTCTCCAGTTCTGCCAAAGATACAGAAACCAACTGTGAATGTTTTAGTGCTAGTTATTGTATAGTTTTTGCTTGAATACAATGTATATATATTTTTTCAACCTTTAAAAAAACTAAAAACATTTACTGATGCAGCCTTTTGTGTTTTCAGGGTCCTCCAAAAAAAAAATGCATCTATGTTTATTTAATTTATTAGTGTATCTTCATTCAACACTTGCCTTGACTCAAAGTTTGAAATGTCATTTTTTGCAACAGCAACAGTATTTCAACATGTACAAATAACGACAAGGATGAAGAATGAAACCATTCTACAGGCATTCTTGATGGACTCTTGATGGAAAAACTGGTTCTTGTTGTATTTCAAATCCTTGTGTTATTATCATGTGATGGACAGAACTTCCTGTTTTCTGTTGAAAACCAATGGGAAAAAAATGGATAAGTTCAAAATATTACACACGATAATTATAGCAACCCAAATGGGGGCAAAAGCCTCACCTTTAATGTATAGTATTGTGTTTCTTCATAATGTGGGTGTCTTTAGGCAAACAAAACAGGTGTTTAAGGGAGCTGGGAGGTATTTATGAGCTGTAACTGTTTCTGACCCAAATCTGATTAGACAGAAATTCAGACAGACAGACAGACATAAATAGACAGGAGAAAGACAAGCAGACAGGCCCAATTACTTAAACAGAACAGATCTGACAACCAGAAAACCAAGAGAAACTGCTCTGCTTAACGCAGCTCTGTATAGTTCATCTATCTCAAAACACACAGACACACACACACACACACACACACACACACACACACACACACAGACTCAAATACACGCTCAGATACACAATCATCATAGTAATAAAGGCACAAACAACACTTGACCACAATCTAAAAAATAGTGTTCCTATAAAAATCTCTGATACCTGCAATTTAGTCCTCAAACATGATTTGACCAAATTGTCTTTGATCTGAGATGTAACAGATGGTTTTATGAATGCAGAGAGCTACATTAAGTCTCTCACTCGTGTCCATTTTATTTTACATTACTTAAAGAGGAGATACCTTAAGATTACAGTAAAGTGAGAGTTAAGTTTCTGAAAGGCAAATTTGGGAAAGAAGTACAAGATTTTCCCAAACCTGTAGCAATAACACCCTGTTGTTAAGATCTTAACAAAAGCATTCTATTATTAGATGGTTTAAACATTTATAGTTCTGTGACAAACTGCACAAAGACTTTAGTTTGTTTTTCAACACAATGCTGACTTCAACGCACAGTAATAAAATACTCTATATGCAAAATAATATCAGAAACATTGTCATACATGTTTGGGATTGCTGACTGTGCATACAATCTTGAAACAGTTTCCATCTCCATCTTCCATCAAGTATTATGGAGCTTCATGTAGCTGAGCATCAACAGTAAAAAGTACATAATATGCCCGGTTTATGGTATAAAAAGTGCCTTGTCATGACGTGTAATCAATATATGGTAGCCTATACGTAAAATTACATTTACTTGTAATTACATTTTGTAATTACAAAATACATTTTCATCAAGCATTGTTAGCAATCCTATGCTACTATACAGTGTATTACAATTATGTTCAGTAATCAAGCAGTCTGGCCACTACAAATAAATCAAATTAATAACATTGTTGCTAAAAATAGCAAGATTTGAATGAGGGTTTTGTTCCAAAATGCAATGTCAATCATTTGAAAATGATATCTGCATTTTCAATGTAACAATTTGATATACTAGTATGTAACTTAAGTCCCAGGGAAGGAATTTATGACAACCTGGATCTGTATTTTACAGACATGATGATGATGAACTTAAGATAGAACCTATTTTTTTATTTAAAGCATTTTGGAGAAGACCTCTTCAATTCTTGCTGTCTACTTGAGCCCTGATGCTTGACTTCATTCACGCAAACTGTGCACTGAATCTTTCCAGTGCACAGTGCTTTAATCTCATAAAATGACAGAAAGACTGGCCTGTGCCCCTTAGTCCTCCACCATATATAACAGCTCTTTTCTTAGACACAGTCATAAAGTCGAGACAAAAAAAGACAACAACAGCCCCATTCACAAACTGGCTGGCCAATTGAATTTCGCTTTGTCAGAAAGGCTGCAGACCAATCAGACTCAGCGGTTTCCCTGCCTTTGTTATTTTCTATCCCTTACATAACATAGAATGTCTGTCCTGAATAGAAAAGATATTAACAGTCTTGTGGATTATAACATATCAACAGAGCAGTGCATCTGTACATGGCTATATCACAGTATGGCAAACCTGCATACAATTCATGCTTGTATAAGTATAGAAGCCAGTAGAAAATAACATTGGCATGCACAGGGGAGGCTTGCAGTACAAAGGGTCAGGGGTTACACACCTATAAGACAGATGAATAAAAATGAAATGGAAAAGTGGTGGATTCCTCCTTAAATCCACTTATAGACCTCCATCACTTTTGAATCAAGACAAGGGATAGATGGGGCAAAATACACAAACTCCTTTGAAAAAAAAACAACACATTTTAGCCTTAAAATTCCGAAGAATTAATTCTTTGCAAAAATGGATATAGTGTGTTTTAAGTACAAACAGCAGACCAGCCTGATTTGAATTCAGTGAGCGTGTGCAGCTCTTATTATTCACTGTGAGCTGCTGACGGTACTTGTTTGCTCTCTTATCTCGATGCTCACACAAAAGGGAATCCTCAGAGCAGCATAATGGACAACCAGGTCTGAAAGCGCAGCAACGTCTGCTTTACATCCTGCACCATTAGCAAATACACATTTGTTACTGGGTGATTTCGGTGAGAAAAAAACAAAAACAAAAACATGCTGCAATGGTTACTGACCGCTTCTCTTTTCTCTTTTTCTCTCTCTTCTCCTCTCACTCCATTTCCATCTCAGTATATGCACTTGTGTAGTCTTACAGGTAGAGCGTTTTAAATGTACTGTAACATAGGATCCTGCAAGTCTGAATCCATTGTGCAGCAGGGGTGCTATTAGCAGTTTGAATACAACTGGGACTGTGCAGCTGTTGTGTGTGCTGTGCCTGCTGAAGCTCAATCAGGAGGAGATTGTGTTTGAAGTGCTTCTGATATGGGGTTGAAGTTAAGGGCTGACTCCCACTGGGACCAATGAATACATTACATCTCATTTTATGTCTGCACCCATGGCAGTGTAACATGATATTCGGTCTGGCAAAATGTCTTCTGATGCCTGAGAAAATGGAGAAGAGGATACACTTCCATCCTCAACTCAATTCTGTTTATTTGCTTTTTTCTATCCTTTTCTTTTTTTTTTTTCTTATGATTTATTTCGTAAATCATTCGAAATATGCAATATAAACTCGCCTTGCCTTCATTATCCTGCTGATTTCAATTCATTAATCTCTCATTTTCCAATGCAACTCTGTTGTTTCAACACCAAGATCAGAGAACAGTTTGCAAACATCAGAGAAAATAAAGAATCAAAACACATTAGAGCTGGAAAGTGTCTGCAGGGCATGTTAGCGGGCGACAAATAGGTCACACTCTCGCATACAGACTTAGAAATGTTAAGTTTTTGTGTCCCTGAAGTAATTTGATGGGTTTAAAGCCAGCTGTAAAAAAAGAAAAAAAAGAAGAAAAAAAAAGACAAATGTCATACAACCTGTTGCAGTTCTGACAATTGTCCACTATGGACAGTGTGGGTGGCTGACATTATGAGATGTAATAATCAGCAGTGGAACAAGGGGCTCTGTGATGGACAGAACAAAGAGCGCTGGTCACCACAGCAAAAAAACAAAAAAAAGATGGTTGTGACATGGTGGGGTGTGACAGGGTGAGAGACAGAGGGAGGAAATGGAAAGTTAGAAAGAAAAAGAGACAGAGCAGGCATGACGCCAGCAACTCATCTCATTCTATTATTTTTGTAGTGATCACCGTGGTTACTACACATGTAAAATGGAATTAAAAAAAATCTACCTTGCCGCCGGCCTGCTGCCACGGTTACACTTGAGTAACGGTCACACTGTGCTTCCCCTACACTCTCTGCATGAGTCTCTTTGAACTCTGGGTGATAAAGAAAACTCCTAAAAAGCCGGGGGGAACACAGATGAGTCTCCTTCTATGAACTGCAAAAGATGTATTATCTACAGAACATGCGTGATGTCTGAAGTCAACAAACAAAATGTTTGCTCCCTTTCAACGTTTGGTGTTGTGGATGGACGAACACGTGCAACTTTAAAACTCTTGACTCTGTCCCTTGAAACTTTGTCATGCTTGCTGAATAGGTGGGAAAAGCTTAGCGGGCGTAGCAATACCTGCTAATTACAGTCTACCTGACAATATAAAATGGTCTGTATAGCTTATAATTAACGGCTATCAAAAATATAGGCTACTGTGACATTATTGCTATGGTTTCTTTGAAAACCTATTTGAAGCCAGGGCTGACTTGAAGTACTGCACACTGCTGCAAACACTTTAAGAAGTGACAGGTTTATACTTTGGGAACATAGAAAAGGAAAGGGGAAATGTTAGCTTGATTGCTTTACCCTTTGTAATGTACTGTAGATGGGATTTAGAGGATTAAAAAACCTAAGCCACACCATTCATGTTAGTAGCTAGAAGGCAGAAAGTCTATTCTTATATTAGTATATATTCTTTTTCCAACATGAGGATATAAAAGCTGCTTCAAAGTCTTAAAATTCTGATGGAGAAATATAGATGTCCCAATACTGAAATCAGTCTACAAAGAGAGTTTTTCATTGTAGAAAGCCAATTTCTCTATAATTTGACAACATAAATGTATGGACTATATATTAGATTGCTGTTGGGGTTTAAGTATAATCTTCAATTGTGTTTTTTTACTCTCAGTGATATCATTTTCCTTCTCACATTGTCTGGAATCTATTCTAGAGATCATCCTGCTTTCCCATAGAAGTATGACTGCAGCACTGTCCTGAGAGGATTGGAGTCCCACTGTGGCCACCCACGCAAGAAATGCATACATTCATATCACTTAAAGGTGATTTGGATAAAAGTATCCACCAAATGACAGATGCTGAGTGAATAGAGGAAATCTAGTCTTTTGTTAACATTAACAGAGCGATGGGTCCCTTTCATTTTCCAGCTGGGCCCTCGTCTGCAGTCTGAGCTTAATGAATTTATAGCTGCAGAGAATGACCCAAAATCAACTCTGACCTTAAAGGTCAAAGGTCACATGGGGGGGACCTTTTGAACTTTGCTCTTTTCCTGTATTTCCCACCTACAGAGAGAGAGCGGCTTCACCTGGTTAAGCTGTCTCCTCTTCATGTCCCTACACTCTTAACTGGCTCACTGAAAGAAGTATAGTACTTTATATGGAAAGTGAATTTGTCCATTGGTAACTTGATCAATCAATGGAGGTGGTGGGGGAAATAATCCTTTGGCTGTAAATCCTCACTTTATAGGAGGTAAAAATATAATAATATAAAAAAGACTTGAAATATTTTGCCAGTGTCCATTTTACAATTCCCTTAAAACAACATGCCAAATGAATATATTAGGACTAGATTTAAATGGATGGATGACACCAAGCTTCATACTGTATGTAATGTATCAGTGCCAAGCATCTGTCTTTGGGCCAAAGAAAAGGATAGGATGTGGAGAAAGTCGGGAGAAAAGAGGATTTGTTGTACATACACCCAATCCCAATGTGCTTACAGTTTAAGTTTCTGAGTGACTCTAGATGTGTCAACAGTGGTATTTTAGGTCATTTTTTTAAAACAGTGTAATCAAGGAAGGGACAGAGAAGATTTTGAAGAGAGGTTGCGGATGTTTTCTGAGAAGATGACAGTTTCTCCTGAGCCACCAAATAGGAAGACTGCTTCTAAGCAAGCACTAACAAAACAGTCTCACAGAAAACCTGTATTGTGTCCACTGGTGTTACATAACTGCTGACACCGTGAAGATAGTGAAGCAGTGTGAGGACCTAGCTATTGAGTATTCACCCTGCACTGAAACCACAGCAGCTCCAGATGTGCTGTCCTCCAGCTGATCCTGACCTCTGATCTGTCTGTTAAGGGTGGATGAGCAAAAAGGAAATGTGCCTGTGCGGATTAATAATATATTATATTACACTTGTCATTACTTCTTAAAAATATCTGGCTTGTGTGTATATAAATGAGGAGGAGGAAACTTAATTATTGCACTTCAAACCCCAGGATACTATAGCTTAAACTAACACTGCACATCAGTGAGGTCTAATGCACTCACTGCTGCTGAGTTTCTCCAATAAGAAGTAGTTTCTGACCCCATCATCCAATTTAAATCAGTGTAACTTGGGCTGATTGATAGACGCACAGGGGATGTGGAAATATTCTTTTCCATACAGCATGTGCCTGGAGGATAACGTCAGTAAACTTTTTACACTGAGAAAATGTATTTCCCAGACCGGAGAGTGTAGTAGTAGTAGTATTGTTATGCCGGACTACTGGAAAATGAGCAGGCTTCTTGAGACTAGGTTGGCAGTTGCCTTGGAGCGCTGAATGGGTTGTCAAAGTCACTTTTCTAGGAGCAGTGCGGTTATGGTGATGTCGTAGCGGGGAGGCGCTCTGTGATCCAGCTTGTCACCTCCTTCAGCACGGACTCGGCCACCTCTGGGAGGTCGTGGTGAAGGGCGTGGTAGCCTCCCTCGTAGACCTGAACAGGAGCAATGATAGAGAGTCAAAGAGATGGTAGTCTCGCTTTGCCAGACCTTCTTCCACAGCGCTGCAGAGGAGGGTCTGGCTAGTCCACACAGCATTCCGGGATGGGAGAAAAACATGCTCTGGTTTATTGGCATTTCTTTAAACCCATCACAATCATCTTGGTTGGCGCTAAGCACTGGGCAGAGCCACGGTACCGCTGCAAAATAGCCTTTGGAAGGAACTTGTTTTGGTGGAACGTGTACGTTCAAAAGTTGTTTTAGTCGTGGAACAGAAAACTCAGATTGGACAGATAGTCTAGCTAGCTGTCTGGATGTACCTGCAGAGATCCGAGGAGCAGTTAACCATAGTCCTCATAAATGTACTGAAGTTTAAAATTCCAACACAAAGAAAGCGGAAGGTAACGGGCATCCTGCCCAAAAGAGTGAAATCCGTGAAATTCCACGCAACAAGGAAGCTATTCAGAACTGGTTTATTTGAGCTCAGAAAGGGTTATTATTATTTGAAATCTAAGCCATTTGAAGAACACCAAATAAAATGTCAGTCTCCAGCGTCTTTTAAATTAACTGCAGTCCAATTTCAGTCAGGGGTCAAAGTTGAGACACATCCATCATGCTTAGCTAAACCTACAGGGAAATGTTTGGACATTTGGTATACCAATCATTTCTTTGATAAGACGTGATAAAGGAGTCCCTGCAGCTCATGAACCTGACCTAACTCAATAGAAAACAAGCACATGCAGGAACTGGTTTGTCTCTTTTCAATTGTGCTTCTCATTCCAGTTATAGTTTTCGTTCCTCATGCGATTAGCTATGTGACAAAAAAGTGTGTGAACTTCCTTCTTCAGAGATACACACCCTTCTGCAAAGAGGAAAAATCTATAAAGGTCAAACAGCCTCCAGTCTGTCTGTCAGTGAATGCGCCTTGCTGGAGCCAGCTGTAGTTGTGTGTGTGAGAAGGCTGAGTTAAAGTTTTAGCTGAAAGCTTTCATTAATTGATGCACTTTAATGATTAAAACTTACATATCCGAAAACTTTTATTGCCAACACAGCTTCTTTTATGCACGAACCTTCTGCCCATAAGCTGAGTATGCTGAACTAGCCCCCTCCTGAAAAGCTTTTAGTAGCTTATTTGGGGTTCCCCATTTCATGCGTCCTACATATGATCATTGTACCTTCTGAAATTGTGTTTAATGATACAATGATGACGTGTGAAATAAAGAAAACAAATAAACAAACTGGGTTTTCATGTATCAAAGGCAACAGTAAACACTGCTTGAAGTTGCACTTTATGTATATCAGTCAGCCACAAAAGCATAAACTTTGTTGTCCTCAAGCTGTAGCAACCTCTCATACAGACAACACAAGTGTCTTTTTGAAATGTCAGAAGGCAGTGGTGTGATACATTATTCCCTAATGTTTTGGTATTGTGTGTCACAAATTGAACAGTAAGAACAAATGGATACAAGTTTGCGTCAATGTGATTATTCCATTTCTTTTAACCTTATATGACCAGGCAGTCCCACTGACAAAAAAACCCATTTCAAATAAACTAATAAACACATTTTTCAAAATCATTTACATGATATTTACTGTAACAACCCATCCCCACCTTGATTTTCTTGTCTGAGTTTGGAGCGTTCTCGTACATCATCTTGGAGCCTCTGATGTCACAGAGCTTGTCGTTGTCGCCGTGCAGGAGCAGGAAGGGCCAGCTGATGGATGGGATCTCCCTCTCGATGCGCGCCGCCGCCCCCATCAGCTGCATGCCGAATGACACCCGCATGCCACCGTGGAAGTTCAGCTCATCAGCGTCATACGCCTCCACCTGGCAGGAAAGAGAGAGAGAGAAAAAGGAAAGAGTTATGGGGCAAAGTGGACGATGCTCAAGTTTATCACATATCTCCCTTCGATGCAGGGCTGATTCTGCATTGTCTTTTATCTCTTAATGTAACCAGAGAAGCTACATTTTGTGTTGGACATTTAAAGTGTAAGTGTAAGGTCTGGATGTTTGTATTACGCATCTATATTCAACAAGCCCAATACAATTTGTAGTTTAATTCAAATATGGAAGAAAGCTATGTGAATAAGTGCCTCCATTGGAGAAAAGAGGGCACTGAGAAGAAATGGGAAGACCATGAAAGTTGGCAAATGGGAGTAAGGATCATAAATAAATGAATGGAGGGCTTTTATGGAAAGAAAAATAAGAGTCAGAGGAAGGGAGAGATACAGAAGGTAGATTGTGTTTAAATCAGAGTTGAATAGCAGAGGTCACACCCTGTTTTTCTTACATTAAACGTCAATACGTTTAAGTTACACACATGCTCTCACATAAGTCACACACATTCTATTCATTTTATATGTAAACACAGCTGATGGCCCACTCTAACATAAGCAGGTTCTCTCAGGCCACATGCACAGCTTCTTTGAATAATAAATGACTGTAAGCTGAGATGTGACACAACACAACCTGTTCAGCAGCTCAGAGGAGTCAGTGATACTCAGAAACACATTCTTAAAGGCGAAAAGATTTTCTTCTAAACTGAGATACAATCATATCACAAAAAGGAATAAATTACATAATACAAATCATCAACTTTTTTTGCTGGACTGATAGTTCCCCACTTTATCTCACAGTGAGAAGGTAAAGCAACCGTTAATATATAGATGGAAGGCTTAGAAGTTCCTTGTAAAAATGTTAATGATTTATTGTTATTGTATCAGGCCATATGCTTGTTGCTTGTAATTAGGGCACTATGCGTCCCAATCATGTATGATACATCCATCTAGTGTCGCGTTGGTGATATGAATGGGTGAAATCCAAAGCTGAACAGTAAGTATCAACGGCCAGACTCCCATTCACCCCTTGTGTCATGTATATATCTAGTTTTACTTTGACTATCTCATGTGAAAAAAAGCTTTACTTATTTAAGGTTTACTTCCTCCAATAGACTGGACGAAGCAGAAGTAGCAGAATGTGGGATTCTATTTTTATTAGAGCTTTGGTGTGTCAATATTTACAGACACAGGTATGATGTACACACCCAACAATACAAAAACCACAGGACACGTCCACAGGCACAACTACGTGCAAATAGAGATGTGCAGACGTGCCTGCATGTGTGTTTTTGTCCTTTCTGTGGTTCATTGAAAATACACACACAACCAAATACACACCAAGCAATTTTGTCTACTTGTCCTGTAGGTGACACAGTACATGCACCTGTTTTTATAATAACAAATAACACAATACAACCAACCCAAGGTATTACACACAAACAAACTTGGCTAGATAAGACTGACTAATTGCTATTTTGAAAGGATTCAAATTATGTACTGTGGGGTGGGCTTTCCTGGTGCATGACTTCCCACAAGTACACATAAAACACACATGCAAATTTCTCCCTTGAGACCTTGTAAATTCTATTTTCTGCAACGCCCATACCAGATATTTCAATCACAGATAACAATACAGCTCCCCCACCCAAACACACCAACATGTGTCTCTCACCTGCTTCTTGTCCCGTGAGATCCATTTGGAATCGATGGAGCCCAGAGTGAGGCTGGGCACCATGTGGTTAAGGACCTTTGCCAGAAAAACCTGCAAACAGCGAAAAACAAAACACCCAGAGCCTGTCAGTTTATTTTCACACATCAACACCTCCCTAATGAATGTTTCTATCTCTCTCTGTTGTTTTTCTCGCCATCTGACTTTGTGTGTTACAAAGAGATACAGTTGTGAACATTTGGAGTATATGCTGTAGAATTCCCCTGTTTGCATGCAGTGTGTTTCTATTGTATGTTTATATCAGTGCAGAGTTCACATTTCTTCTTGTTAAAACATGCTAATCATTTGAAAAAGTCTCTTCTACTCCCGTGCAGATTTTTTTTTAGTGTTGGTCTTGACAATCGGACACAAATGTATCTGGGATTCGATAAGGGCACCTACACTGATTCTTGCACTTGAAATACACAAAATAAAAGATGTCAGTATTACAGTCATTGCCCACAGCAGGGCTGAGTGGAGTAAGGCAAATTAATGACTTCTGTTGTAATTGAGTACTTGACTGAAGAGTGTGACTCACTTATGAAGGAAAGAGTAGTGGAAAATAAAGAGGAAAAGGAAAGAGCTGTGGAAAGAATGAGTGGACAAGCGATTGTGTGGCACCTTGAATGGTGTGGCCGAGTCCGGGTTCATCTGGACCATCGGAGCTATCAGAACCACTCCAGCAAAATCACTGGGTCTCTCACAGGCCGTCAGGATGGAGATAGCACCACCCTGAGTGAGAAAAAGCACAGAATATATATTTATATATGCAGACGAACCAGGTGTTTATTTCTCTAACAATGGAATACAAAATCTTCATCTTATTTCTTGTAGCACTTAATATATACAAATTGATACAAAAACGTATGTGCTTCAAGCAATCTATACAATATATGCAATGTGCTACAAAAAAGGAACGACTTTCATAACATAACATACACATACGATTTTAAGTTTAAAGCTATTAAACATAAAGTACGGTGTGAAGAACCTTATGCTGACAACTTGGTTATGTTGGTTGCATGAGGTTCGTGCAAAAATTTCTAGCTAAACACTGCTGCAGGGTAACCAACAGTAAATTTTATTCAACTGACCTTAACTTGTTTATGTTTCAATAAACAGAACTCAAGATTTATGTGTCAATCCACAAATCTAGAAAATATTCGATCATGGAGATTTCATTTCAGTGGATCCATGTTACAAACTGTTTGCTGTCCATTGTTGTTTGTGCTGTCATGTGACCATAGTAAGTATCAGCTGGTCCTGGTAATACCAACTGTGACCTGATATCAGCATTTTGATCAGTGGTTGTGTGAATCAGTATTGCAGGCAGCCTTCAAGTTCATTTAAATAGTTTTAGATTTAAATAAATATATTTTTGTTAATGCTAGCCTTACAATAGTACATGCTAGGAATTTATCTGACAGACAGAACAGCTTGAAATGAGGGCAATGTTAGAATATGTTTGACATTCTAGATCTTCAAAAGGTAAAAAAGTAAATGGTGAGGAATAAAGCATTCCAGTCAGACAGACTGATAATGAAGAATTACCAAGAAAAGAAATTATATTTTTTTTAAAAAAAGCTACGGGCAAGAGGTAGAGTTTTAAAGTTTAAAACAAATTAAAGCAACTTGAATAGTTAAAATAGAAGACAGAACATGTTTCAATGAGGGGAAGATGATATGAGAGCCTGTAACAGCTGACAGGGAGTGTCTTATCAAAGTCGATGAGAGGTTCTGATGTGAGGAGCAGTGGGAAAACTCCTCAAAGGTCAAAAAGAAACATAAAACAACCCTTTTGTTTAGATGGGCGTGAATTTCCACCCTGCTCTTTTGTTGCTGAAGCTATAAACAGACTGGGAGAGAAATGTGAATGTGAACCCACAGCTCTTAGCACACAACGTGCACTGTTTAGCTGCAGCAAACAGCAGCGCAAGGTCACACCTTGGCACCCATGCTGACATTTGGGATTGTGATTTAAATCCGGTGATGTAGGGCCATGATAACTAGCAGCTCTGTGGCGGCCTAGACTCAAATCAATTTGCCATGGTTCACTTTGTCGTGGGTTCTCTTCTCGTATGCAACATGTGCAAGTGTCTGCGCGGGCGCACACAGGCAGACACACATACACATGAGCACAGTGTTTCTGCATTTGTGAATCTGTCTCTGTCTCTGTCCCTGGCCCTGTCTCTGTCTCTCTCGTTGGAGACTAATTGGCTTCAACTTTGTTTGTGAGCGTTCTTTGTCACTTGTGTGAATATTCATCAGGCTGGGGCCAATGACTGGCTCACTTCACAAAAAGAGGCACCAAAAACAAAACATTTCCCACCAGAAAATCTCTCTCACTCACAGTCACTGCATATGCCCACACAAACACACACAGAGTTAGAGAAGGAAGCTTTGCTACAGCTCCATCACTTGTTTCTCCTTTAGACACTCACATTCCAACAAATACTAAAAGACAAGCTTATACTGAAATATCCATGTGTAAAAACCAGGACACACACTCACAGAGAAATTGTGAAATTTAAACTGCTCAAACTGTCGGTACAAAACATCTGATTCTGTTTAAATATAACTAGATGACTCAATGTAATTTAGTACAATAGCCCATTCTGGGTCGTGTCTTTACACACTGCACATTTTGTCCAGTGGGCTCCAATGATAGATAGATAGATAGATAGATAGCGAGAGAGAGAGAGAGAGAGAGAGAGAGAGAGAGAGAAAGAGAATTGGTACAGAGAAGCTCTTTAAGAAGCTGATTAGAGGCCTCCTTACACTTTCTCTCTCTGAACTTCGGTGGAGAGGATGAATACTTGTATTGTATGTCTGCTGACAGTGGGTGGACTTCCCTGAGGAGCTAACAAACTAACATAATATGGACTATACAGCTAACATACTGACATTGCAAGGTCTGATGTCTTCAGTTTCCACATAACATAACGTAACGGAAATTAAGATGTTATGTTCAATAAAAAGTCCAGTAAATTGGATTCAACTCTCTTCGATTAAACAAGATCAAACTAATTAGTAAAAAGTCAACAATGATAAACAGGACAGAGTGGGAGAGTGACGAGGTTACACACAGAAAAATGGCATGATCTAAAACAAAAAATGAAATATGGTTTAGCATAAGAAGAAACTAAATGAGTAATAGATACAGAGAGAGAAGGAGGGCTAACAAGCTGAACAAATACACTGAAGGCCCTAAACAGTGACAAAACTACATAACATTACATAAAACTCTGGCACTAAGAATGTAGGACAAATAAACCTTGGCAAGGAAACACTAATGGAGAAGGAGAGAAATGGGGAAGAGTGAGAAGGAACCAGAGCTGAAGGCATTTGTCAGCATTCCCATGAGCTTATACAACACCAACAAACTGCTCCAATTCATGAATTACTGCTTAAACAAATAAGATGCAGAGAAAACTGTGAAATAGTCAGTATGGTCTTTCAGACACAGAAGCTGACCATTTGTAACTGTCATTTATTTTGTCCGTTTTAACCATTTCACATTTGTGTTCCCTCGTCCATGTTTAGATCTTTTGTGAGAATTGTGATTCTTCTCTGAGAAATGATTAACTAATTCTTCACATCAGCTTGCATTGCTTTTAAAAATGATCTACTGTAATTATTCACTTATTTTACAGAAGAGAACAGAAGAGTTTGGAGTCATGCTAGCAGCTCTGTGAGGCTGCACTTGTGGCACAATGGTGCTTAGAGCTAAACGCTAACGTCAGGATGCTAACATGCTCACAATAACAATACTACCATGCTGATGTATAGCAGGTATAGGCTGTGTATGGTGCACTTCATTTACGGTTTGCCTTTTTGAGAGCAAATTAAATGTATTCACTATACCCTGCCCTCAAAAAGTCTGCAATCGTGCAAAAAAAAGTAGGGTTAATGGCTTGTATACTACTTCCTGCTAACAATACCACAATGCAATTTCTTGGTCATTAGTAGCATCTGATTATGGCCTGCCAGGTTCCTGGTAAAAAGACCGTGTAATGTCCGATTGAGCCCAAAGTGTGAATAGAGCAGGCCATTGTCTGGAAAATTCACTGCATGCAAGTGGAAGTTTCTATCAGGGCTCAAGGGAAGAAAACGAAAGGGAAGAATGGTGATTTACACAAAGTCGCCAACGAAAATGTATAACAGGAGAGACTATGAGATTCGGGAACTTCTGACTGTAAGCTCTGAAGGCGAAATTGTCAAACAAATTCAAGGAACGGCATAAGCATGTTAATATAATTATGAAGCGGCTACGTGACCGCGGTGTAATCCACGTCATGTTCTGAGCATCCCTCGCCTAAACCAAAAGGTTTTCCAAAATTTCCAGTGGCGTAGTAAATCAGTAAATCTCCTCATGTGCTACATGTGAGAACGGGAAACTTCGGACACACCTGACTGGATGGACATTGTCTGGAGTTCATATGAGAAAAGGGCTAAAATCTACACTGTGGCTGGTCTCTGCTAACCTCTTCACAGTATCCTCAGGATGTTATCATTGGAGCAGCATCTCTGCACATACTGTAGAATCCACAGGGTGTTTCCATGCTCTTGTAGTTTTTGCGTCATCCTGGCCCCGTTAAACAAATATTAATTAAAAACAGGATAAGTAGTCACAACACTGGGAAGTTGGGATATAAGGCCTGTAAAAACACAGCAACACAACATTTGATTTGGATGGGGTTTCCCAAACTTTAGGTCTGGTTTCAATTTGTTTCTAAGGAAAGGAGAGGAGAGGAGAGGAGATAAAAAGGAAGAAAGGCTATGAAAAAAGGACAGGGAGGAGAAGAATGAAGTAGGATGAAAAAAAGACAAAGAAAGGACTATTAAATGAAAAGAAAATGAAATGAAAGCAAAACAACTGTAAGGAAGAAAACTGTGGAGGAAAGAGAAGACAGGAAAGAAAAATAGGTGATGGTTGGACAGGTGGACTGGCTTACATGACAGCACAGTACAAACATCTAATGAAATTACACAGATGGAGGGATGTACAGAAGGAAGGAAAGAACAGAGAGAAGAGGGAAGAGGGGAGAAGAAAAAGACGAGGGGAGAGGTAAGAAAGCAGGGAGGTGCACTGTGACTTCGATCAGCTCTGCCTTAATGTTTACAGAGACTCAGTCTAAACAGACGCTCAGCCTCCACCTCAGATTGTTTTTACTCAGGATCAGTCTTTATATAAATACAGTATTGCTGCACGGTAAAGCATGAGCCATAAAAGGTTTGCAAAAACATAATCAAAAAATGAAATGAAGTGTTGTTTAAAGCATCTAAAAGCCCAACTGACTGCATTGAATATGACCTCATTTACAAAGAGAAGCTGTTTTCTTGAATGGAAGACAGTCTGCTGTAAAACACCAAAGAATCCATAGAATTAAACAATATTTGGGTCGTAAAAAAATATTGTTGAACACTGGATTGGAGATTGTCTGAATCTGCAAAAAAGACATTTCTATCATTAAAAGAAATGCTGTGATAGCATATGCACACAAATCAATAAACAATGTGGTTAATCCATTAGGCACCTATGGTTTTCTTACTTTCTAATAAGCTGTTAAGTGTGCAGATACAAATGACAAAGTCATTGATGAAATGTAGTGGATCGCTTTATAAGCATCAGGTTTGAAACTATAAGTGTTAGTAAGTCATTATGAAAGCTTCAAACGTTCAAAACCAGTCCTTCCCAGGAGACACAGCCTTGGTTTTTATTTGACCTTGACTTGGAAAAGACTTGTATGCAGAAATAGTTTGGTGATTGGTAAAATTGGCACGCATTCTTCTAGTTTGACCATTTTTATGGGGATTTGAGAAAACCGGAATATCCTAAATTCTTGTGATTGCAAAGTCATGAATGAATGACAAGCTGTTAAGAAACGGATCTTGTTCCAGATGTTCTGCAGCTCTTTTCCAAACAGCTAAGTGATGGAAGAGCCCATGGAGGGGGTCTTCCTGATAAATAAAACGAGCTAGCTATAAAGACAAAGCTAGTCTTATGCTGAGGGAGTACATACAGTGCACCAGGAAAATAGCCTGACAAGCCAGACCCACATCATGATGTTGGGTCTGGGAACTCACCATTGGCAGGGCTCAATCCGAGGGGCGGGATAAACGGTTGTCTTTCAAATTCCCTCTGCATTCATAGCCAACCAGAGCAACGCTAGTTGATAGATTCAACTTTTGCAGTATCCCTTCGGCAAAACTCCAAACACATCTTCCTTTTTTAAGAATGACTTCAGTGCTTAACTCCAAGTCTTCCAGAGTCGTGGCCAAAGCTGATTCGAAAGACTGCTGTTCGCCAGCAGCAGCAGCCATCTTCTTTGTTTTCAAGTAGCAGGGAATTCACGCGGAACAGTCGCAACTCTGCTGTCCTTATGTTAAGCCCACCCACCGACTCTATACACAACGTGATTGGCCTGACCAGAATTTGGTTTTTCCAGCTCGCAAGCCAACGGAGAGTTGCTACACTGACCCTGGCTGCAAATTACATTTGCTGCCGCTAGGGTGCGTCTAGATTTCTAGGCTACCAGGAAAAGGCACTGTTCCCACAAAAGTTGTTCTTATTAATGACTCATTACTGTGCTAAAGCATTAATAAAGTATTAATTAACATTAAAGACACTTAACGTATACCCCTAAATGATGCCTTAATAGGCAGGGTTACTGACTAACAAGGGTTGCCTTGAAGTTAAAAGCTCAATGTCTCGAACATATGGGGATATATATTTTCAAACAATGTAGATCTCATTTTTTGTCATATCTGCTGAAATTTTTTTTCTCTCAGTTGAATCCAACAAGCATACTGAATCACTGCTGTGCTGCGAGATAACAAGGCTCCACGCGTCTCATGGCACAACAGTTCTGTAATGAATTTATCCTTTGTGTTCCTGCTTAGAAAGAGTCTTCCAGCTGTGAGCTAAAAGACTAAAAACTGTGTATTTGTGTTTGGCCTAAAATGTTTCTGACATAACAAACTGGACCTACAAACACTGACAGTAATCATTTATTATATAACTCATCAATACTGTTTGTGTTCAAGAGTTAGTGGGTCACGGACTGAGTACAACAGTAAGAGGCCGTGATGTTGAATGCAGCTCTGTCAATAATTGAACCTGGCCTTGATGCATTTTGTGTCCATGCGTTATGTTATTTTTCTATATAAAAATTCTGGTCTCCCTAAATTGAACTCAAGTGATAGGAAGCTCAAGCAAATGGTAAATTAATGATTTCTTAAATACGTTTTTGCATTGCAACTGTTTTGCATGTAAAACCATGTTCACTGTACAAAACAATATGCATCACACTACATATACCTAAATATTAGAGTATGGAGGCAGAGTCAGGAGGCGATTAGCTTAGCTTAGCATAAAGATGGGAAACATGGGGAAACAGCTAGCTTGGTTCTCTCCAAAGTTCAACTGAATGTAAAAATGAGAAATTGTGGTTTTAAGGTTTTAGAGTTACGTGTTGAAAGTGTTTCTTAAAGAACAAAAGTACTTCGGTGCTGAGAGCCTCTGACTATAGTGCTGGTTGCCTGGCAACCTCACTGTGACGACAATACTCAAGCGATCACTGCCTGGCTGCTGTCGTTCGACCAGAGATAGTTGCAATCATTACAAGTTGCAAAAATGCCCCAATGACACACTTGCTCCTCATATGTGATGATCTGCTGCTTTTGCCTGTTTATATCTTTGTTATAATGGTCGACAGATAAAACAAGTTGGGCTGTGGGAAATTTTTTAAAGCAAATGTTTTGGGAAATATGCTTTCTGCGTCTTGGCAGCGGGTTCGATGAAAAGACTGACACCACTTTCATGTACGTCTGTACATGAAATATACGGCTACAGCCAGCAGCCTGTTAGCTTAGCTTAGTACAAAGACTGGAAACAGGGGGAAACAGCTAGCCTAGCACTATACAAAGGTAACAAAATCTACCTACCAGCACATCTAAAGCTCTCTAATGAACATGTAATGCTGTAGCTTCATATTTAACAGATATATGAGTGATATTGATTTCGTAACTAAAAAAGCAAATAAGTGTAGTTCCCAAAATATGAGACTAAACTTAATAATTAATCAGCTCACTGAAAAATAACCGACAGAATTATGAATAATAGTGCAAATAATCCTACATTATTCTCACTGAAGAAAACCTTTATACACAGAAAATGTGGAGTCCCACTGCTGTATTTACCATATTGCAATACTCCAAGAAGCCTGAAATTGAGGACAAAGGTGAACACAGTCCGAGACACAGAAGGTCAGTAGAACAGTACATTTACATTAAACATTACCTAAATTCCTGAACTGGCTGTGGAAAGTGAGCACAGTGTCTCTTCTCTGTCAATAAATACACCCACAGGTCACTGATGCTGTGCCGAATCTGTGCTACTATGTAAAAGGTATGTTTACTGAGAAGAGCCAACTCAGCAACCCTACCCCGAAATGTTTTCCTGCAGATGAAAAGTGGATTTTGCTCATCATACAGCCATATGTATCTGGTGCTAGGACCGAGCCAAACCAAATACAATATCATTTAAAGCAATCATTCCAAGTACTGCATTATACAGTTTTTTTTCTTGAAAGTGCCAGTAAATTAAAACACCTTGATTCTATTGTTATTCTACTGTCGGATTTGTAGGAAGTCAATGCACTCTGGTTTTTCATGGCTGACTATTTGGGGACATTAAACCACTTTATAATGAAATAAAAGCATGGGCCATTTCTTTCATTTGAACGTTGTCACCGAAAACCTCTCAACACTGATCTTGGTGTTTCTCTTGAACAAGGCTTGCCCTTCAATTTCATGCAGCTGTCTCTGTGTGTGTGTGTGTGTGTGTGTGTGTGTGTGTGTGTGTGTGTGTGTGTGTGTGTGTGTGTGTGTGTGTGTGTGTGTGTGTCAAGGACACTAAACCAGGGGCTCTGAAAAAATATGATGTCATTTCACAACAAACAAAACAGAATCAAAAAACCTTGAGAACAGGAGTTTTACTACCCTGAGAGCTGTTTGTTGTAAAACAATAATCTAATTAAAATAAATTTAAATGAAACGCAAAATAATGCATGGAAAGTGTCCTACCATGGAGTGACCCACGATGAAGACAGGCAGGTCTGGGTGGCGCGACTTCATCAGGTCAATGTGCTGCAGGGAGTCTCTGATGTAAACCTGGAAGTCTTTGATGTTCATCCTGTCTCCTTCACTCTGACCATGGCCCACTGTGTAGGCAGAGAGAAGAAGAAGAGACCGATGTGAGGAAACTGGTACTGTCTGCAACAAGATATCTTTTGATTTTAAAGACCTTTTTAATACCTCCAAAGGAAAAAAACCAAGGGCGTAAATCCCAGCGAGTCGGGAGTCAGGACCCCCCCCATCTAATGGTTGTCCCCCCATAGATATATCATTAAAACATTGCTGTGTATTATAAATAATATAATGATGTATAATTAAAATATCTGTGTAAGTAGTAAAACAATACAAACCCCAAAAAATGGTTTTTACGTTTAGAAACATTTTGAGTCCCCCCTCCCTTGCCTCACAGTGGTTTGGTCCACTGCCTGCCGTACCTTAGGATCTGCACTAGACTCACAGTCACATCGGGTAGTGACAGGTATGTAGTAAGTAGGCGGTTCAAGGCTATTTTATTCACATTAAACATCGGATGAAGTTGTTCTTTTCTCAAATAGAAATGATGCTGAGTAATTAATGAATTAGTCATGACAAAAAAGTTCGCTATGTTAGTGTAATATAATGTAACGTTACCTAGCTTGTTTAATAGCTTGTTGGATAGAAATGCACCCACTACAACTAACGTTACCACGGCGATAAGCCTAACGTTATGTGTGTGAACTGACATTAGGGTTAATATTGAAGATCTACAGTTGTGTTTTGCTCAATATGAAGTTAAGTGGCAGATCAGTTAAATATATATCCTCTGTCCCAGACGAAACCTAATATTTATGTGGAGGACGCAAGATCATTTTATAATTATAATATGACCGCGTGGTGAACCTATGAACTCATATTTAGACATCTGACGTTAAAGATTTGTGTTGTTGTTGCCCAGATAAAATGACAAGAGACAAGAAAAACAGACATAAGATCCTTTTTCAGTAGGCTTACACCAAAACGCCAAGTAAGTACATTAAGTCCTCATATCAAGACAATTTGGTAACATCTTTATAAGAATGGGTGCTTATGGAAATACTAACGTCACTATGTCACTGGCAAAGGAGACAGAAAGAACTGAGGAACAGGGAGACCAGGGACAGTCAGGTGTAGAGTCTCAGGTAAGTGTGTTGAGCTTAGTTCATATTGTTGGAGGTGTGTGGCTGTCAGGGTGAGCAGATGAGCTTTACCAGTGGCTCACTAATTTACATTATGATCAGCTAATTTAACAAGTGTACAAAAGCATTGTATTTCTTTTATATGGGGAAATATTTTCAAAATAAGTCATTACGTTTTAAGGTATTTTTGTGGCTTGATTGTAAACAACTTAGAAATAAATAAATGGTTTTAAAGAAGAATATTTTGGTCAATTTAGTCAGCTTTTTCATTGAATCAAGAGAAACGCTGAAAAGAAGGATAATGGTACAGTCTCCATGCTACACTAATGATAGTATTAAGACTTTCATCTGCGTACACGTCCTCTACGAGTATAATTGTGGCTGAATTATTTGTGTCCCCTTCAAAAATTGTTTATTGTCCCCCCATACTGTTAGATCAGATTTACGCCCATGAAAGAAAAAAATTAGTGTCACAGCCACTTACTTAAACATACCATTTGAACAGGGCAATTGTAATAGTTTAGAGATACAGAATTTAAAAGATAACACAAAGACTAAACAAAAAAACAGACACAAATAAATACCTTACTTCTTACAACTGCATAGACAGACATTTTGAGATATTTGTACACCATTTTTAGGTCTTGGTTTGGATTGGCTAAAGCTATAAGCTAGGAATGAAGAGAAGGATGAGAGACGTTCTTAGAAACTCTTTCCTAAAGTTGAACCCCAGAAGGATTTAAAACCCTTTTTAGCTTGTCATTATTTCCAATAGTTTAGCTGTATTACACTAATAAACACTCGCTCATATTTTCTCTCCTAGTGGTGTTCATTTTCGAACATGTGACACAATTATTTAACCTTATAAGAGATGGATGAAAAACAGGAAGGAGCCTAAAGGGGGGCCGAATGGCGTGAAAGACAGCAGTGAGGATAAGGATGGATGAATTAGCAGAGATGACAGGGATGTGAACGAGAAATAAGAAGAGGAGGGAAAGACTCAACTCATTTTGAATGTAATAATTATTTGCATCTGCATTTATTGATATTCTGTTTGTAAATTCATTATTTAATGATCCGGGTTGTGTAGAAGTGTACATATTGCAAAATAATGTTACAGACAAAGACAGAGGGGGAATACATTAGACTGGCAGATGGAGAGGAGGAAAAAATTATGAATATGTTTGTGTGTATGCATACATACATAGATTGTGTGTCTTCTCCTCGAGCTTTCTGAAGCAGTGGCTGAGAGGTGAGGTGGGTTGCCATGGCGACCACTGAACCAATAACACCACTGAGCTTCTAAACATTCACAACATGTGCAGCTCACAACTTCTTGCTCTCGCTCTTTAATCTTAAGTGTGTGTGTTTAGAAATACTGTGTATGTGGGGCACATACACAAGGATGTCTTCATGCTATATGTTTTTCTCCTCGTCAATACTGAAGCAATCGTCGCAGCGTGGAAATCAATGTCAAACCACGGCAGCAGTGAGTGATGGAGCACTGCACACTTCAGACCGATGCACACTATATACTGTCCTACGCCAGACCAATGATCTCACACTCTGCTGAATCTACATCCTTTGTTGTTTTCTGGAACACACACACACACACACACACACACACACACGCGTGCGCGATGAGTTACTTGGACTGTAAGCAGATATAAGTGTTTATTAATGTATTTGTCAAGAACTATAACTCATGTGGGCACTCATAAGTGGAGGCTGCTGTACAAACAATATAGTAAAACACAGTTGTAATAATATAATTGTTTTATATTGAACAAAGGCTTGGGTGAAGCTGCAGATAAACTTCAGTCTGTGTACTGTAATGCTATGGGAATGCTAACAAACTTTCATTTTTTATGGATGTTGGAGTTTCGTAAAGTGTTGTGTTGAAGTGCTAGGTGTATATAATTGTAAAAATGATGGCTGTTTTATGGTGTGTGTGTGTGTGTGTGTGTGTGTGTGTGTGTGTGTGTCTGTTTTCATCTCTTTTTTAATGTCTGAAAACAAACAAATATTTCTTTCAGATAATGGCCTCTTGGGGAAGTTACTCTGAAAAAAGCTTGTAGGAAAAACAATCTTACACAGGCTAATCAATCCAGAAATGTTGCAAGCGCTGATCTAATTAACTGTCACAATTCTATTATTTTTCCTATAATGTAATGATGGGACAAACACGATGAAACATGGTGAGCATCACCAAACAGCATTAGGCTGGTCCTGTGTATACTGTTATCTTTGCCTATCACAAACAATCCATTATGAATATTTCACCATCAGTGTTGGTGTAGAATGAGTTTTAATGCACATCAAGTGATATGTGAACAATTCTGCATCCACATTCTACAAAGGCCAAAATATTTTTTTATTTTTCTGTTGAGTGAGTTAACCAGCCACCATGCCATATTTCGAGGTTGGTCTTTGGTAAATAGCTGCAGTATGTGCCAGATGGAAGAAACCTTCAGCCTGTGCAGGCTGTGAATAAAAAAGACCTAAAAATTCTATAATTAGAAAGAAATACATGAGAGCCAGAAAAAAGTGTGACAGGAAAAATAAGTGAAATATCTCGACTGCTGCTCTATCGGGGGCCGCTCAAGGCGGTGTGTTTGTGTGTGTGTGTGTGTGTGTGTGCGTGTGTGTGTGTGTGTGTGTGTGTGTGTGTGTGTGTGTGTGTGTGTGTGAGAGATAGAACGCGATAAATAGATCGAAAACTGGTGTCAACAGGGACTTGTTCCATTTTCCATTAAACAGTGTGACATTTTACGGCGAGTCACTGACAAACTGCACCCGCGTGAGTACATCCTCATCATTCATTCTCTTTTTCATGATATCAGCCAGCTCTTTATTGAGATGTCTACCTCTGTAAATATTTCTACATTTAGCTGGGACTTTATTAGGGGTCCAAGCCCGAGGGGGCTGGGAACTGCGTTTTCAAGCCAACGCAGTTCCCAGATCCAGCGGAGCTGTGGAACCCTATTGTTTTCCTAGAGATTATTTTTCCGTTGATAAAAGTCACGCTACAGCCTAAACCGTACATGGTGGGGGGGGAGGGTGCAATTTTGAGGACTGGTCCAGATCCCTGCAAGGACCTCAGACAAAAGATGTAATCCACTTCCACCACTAGGTGGTGCTATGGCAGAAGTAACGCGTTTGGGCCTATAACTCCCAAACCGTACATCACACATTAAAAATAAACATATCCACGCGTTCCCTGAATTCAGCTGAATCTCCTGATATAGGTCACGCCCATTTCCGCCTAGACCTTTTTGTGAAAAATCGCAATGTTGTCGTAAACCTACTTTTTCGAACTCCTCTTAGACCGTGTGACCGATCTGCACAAAACCTGGTACGTAGCATCTCCAGACCAACCTGACAAAAAGTTATCAAAAGAATTTTGATACGTTAAACTATGCGCAATTTACCAACAAACAAAATGTCGTAGCTAGCTACCAAACACGAACTTTAGCATATCCTGGGCAAATTAATACCTATCAGTGCAGAACTTGGTATTGTTGTTCAACATACCACTACGATGCTATGTACCAAATTTGGCAAAGATCGGCCATTAGGGGGCGCTATAATCAACGTTTATGTGTTTTGGCCAATAACTCAATGCATGTAAATGGGACATTTGCGATTGCAATTTCTCTGCCGTAGTAATTGCTATCAACATGAAACTTGTGATGCTAGTTTGGCATGCTGCTCTGAGGCTCTGTACCAAATATGGCGAAGATCGGCCATAAGGGGGCGCTATAATCAACGTAGACCAGTTTTCGCCCTTTTACTCAATCAATGTTAATGGGATATTTGCAATGGCAATGTACCACAGACCTTGCGGCTCAAACCTCTTGATATTTCCTGACGTTTGCCTCCCCACCATTATGCTTTGGGTCCCACTTTTGCGCGCTCCCCGGGTCGTCTACCCTGTCATAACTGCTTGCAGTTCTAGTTTACTTATTATTATTCAGTCTCTCTTTCTCTGTTTGTCTGTAGATGAGTTTACTGAACACACACGCTGCTGTTTTTGAGGCTCTGCTGCACAGTCACATGAGTTTACATATTTCCACTGTATCTAAGACCAGTACAACCACACAGTCTGGGCTAAGAGCACTTGTAAAAGAAATGTAAAAGAAAAGAGATTGACATTACATTTACTAACAAGATGACACTTTGTTTCTTTTAAATCCTTCTTTCAGAGCTGATTTCACATTTTCTGTTCAAAGTGAACATACAGTACACTTTAGTTGGGAAAACAGCAAATGGTGAAACATGAGCAGTGTTTGTTAGTTAATCATGACAAAGAGTCCACAGCCTAGTGGCTCTGTGAGGCTGTGCTTAAGCACAGGAATGCTTTGAGATAAATGCTAACATCACCATGCTAACATGGTAGCAAAAACTAACAAAATAACGTGCTGATGTTTGACAGGTGGATTTCAATGTTTACTCTCTTTACCAAATACGTGATCAAAGTATTAGCTTGATGATGGCCGACGGATAATAGTCATAGTATGACCAAAGTAAATACAATTCTTCCTGAGGGGGGACATTAATGTCTGTACCAAATATCATCTATCCAAAGTTTTGTAGACATTTCACCTATGCATTTCACTAAAAAACAAAAATGTCAACCTCATGATGATTTAAAGTGTGTGGATCACCAAAGTCAGTGGGACTTATTCTCTGAGGACCATGAATGTCTGTACCAGATTTCATGGCAATCCATCCAGTATTTGTGGAGGTATTCCAGTCTGGATCAAAGTGGTGGACTGACAGCCATGATGCCGCTAGCAGTGATGGACTGGCCATCTGGAATTTGGGCAAATGCCAGAAGGGCCGCCCCCCTATGGACCCCTATGGGCCACTACTGATAATTTGGCTTTGGCTAATTTTGATAAGTTATTTTATGCATGCAGCCACAAATATTCAAGATTGTACTGCGTCAAAGTGCGTGGAAAGATACACTCGGAAAGCAGAGTTACTAATTTCCAAGCCAGATTAATGACAAAAATAGGGCTAGTGTGTTGCAAATGCCAGGGCCGTTTTTTGATCCCAGTCCGTCACTGGCTGCTAGTGTGGCTAAAAACAAGAATTCAGCCAAAAAGGCCATCATAAAAGCATCAACAACTGGTGTTGATTGTCTGATTATAATCCTTTTTTTGTGTTTTGTAATATTAACTTTACAACTTTCTGGTTTTTTGTTGTTGTAATTATCAGTTTCCTACTACGGCTGCTACTGTATGCCGTCTTTAGCCCTCCGAGAAAGGTGAATCTCTCTGTCATTTTGTCACACTTAAGGTCTTTGGGGTGTTTTTGTTCTTTGCCTTATGGATTTGGTGTTCCTTGACATAACCAGATGCCAAACCGTTACCTGCTTATGGTTAGTCACTCTGGCCATGAGAATCAGCTAAAAGCCTCAACCACAGTTGACTGTGTGACAGGTCTGTTGTCTGAGCTCAGAACCAGTTCTCCCAGTGCTGAAGGATCAGCATGACAGGATTTCACATAAACTTGAGCAGAGCCAGAAGTTTCATTCACACTTCAAACCAACATTTGTGAAGTTTCCACACCTACACTTACAAACACAGAGGCACTGCGTCAGAACAAGAGCAATGTACACCACAAAATAAATTTTCCCTAACAGCTTAACAATTAACAATGATGGTTATTAGGCACACAGGGGGCTGATGGGCTTTCTTTAAAGCTATGCACAAGCTATTCTGTGTTTGAAGTACTGATGAACATAGGGGCAACAATGAGTGTAGGTGTAAGTAAGCGTATTAATGTAATTGATTGTGTATGTTTGTGACTCACCGTGGTCGTGTGCAAATACCAGCAGGGATAGTTCCTTCAGTCTCTGTGCAATCTCGTCATACGGCCCACAATGCTCCCCGGCCCCGTGGGCAATAAACACCAGAGCCCTGAGAGGAGGAGAGGTAAGAGTTAATTCACAAAGGCAGACCTACACTTGGCCTCCCTTTCTTTCTTTCTTTCTTTTTTTTTTTTTTTTTTTTTTTTCTCCCACGCACAAACAACAGACAAACAGCAACTGTTTGCGTTTCTCTCCATGGGAGCTTCATCCTTCCTTGATTAATCAAACTGTTCCTAAACTTGCTAAACTATATTTCTCTCCAGTACAGGACAGCGGGGAGGAGGGCTGTGAGATGGAGGAATTGATGCGGTGGAGACGAGTTAGAGCAGAAAAATGGAAGGACGAAATACGAACAATCTGATGCAATGATAATCTGAAAAAGAATCCTCACTGATAGGCTGTAACAGAAAACAGCATTGACATTCCTGATCTCTTTCCATGGAAACTATGGTTTGGTTTTCTGGAGGGTGGTGGGGGGGGGGTATTCTAATAAGCCTGCATGTGACAGGAACAGGAGCCAAATCTGAATGGCTTGTTGAATCCCATGTTTTCTTTTTTTTTAAAGATTTTTTTGGGGGGCTTTTCTTTTTTATTAGATATTATAGACATACAGGAAAGGGGGGAGAGAGAGGGGATGACATGCAGCAAAGGGCCGCAGGTTGGGTTTGAACCTGGGATGCTGCAAAGGACTCAGCCTACATGGGGCGCACACTCTACCAGGTGAGCTAAAGGTCGCCCCGAATCCCATGTTTTGTGATCTAGACAGCCCACAAAAAAACTGACTGGGTTGTCTGATTTCACAGTTTAAGGGTTGGTAGGCACTCCAGATACCAAAATGTATGAAAAAGTGAGTTTTTCATGATATGTCTCCTATAAAACATTCAGCAAAAGTGCAGAAAAATGAAGCCTGTATTCAAATATTTCTTCAGAACAGCAGATTCAGTGGCTGAGTTTCCATCCAAGTGCTTTTTAAACAGTGATTCATAATGTATTCACTCAATAAGGCTGCATGGAAATAAACACATCAGATGAAATATCCTGTGCAGTTTTCCTGCTGGTTTGAGTCAGAACCATTTTGTTGATTTTGGAAATGATGCAGTACTTTGCACTGGAATTTCATTTCTCATATAAATGACATAAGAAGATTTCTTTTGACTTTGTGTTTTCTGGTGTGGAGTAACTGTGTTTTATCCCTACCCTGCTCATATTTTTTTTGTACTTCGCACATTGGCAGATGTTTCAATTCAATGAGGCAAACCTGTGTCAAAACAAACCAAAGCTTTCTAAGAAGTACTAGGAGTTTATGCAGTATCGAGAAACAGATGTGGATATGGAAAGTGGCTATCAATATGTTTTTAATAACAATGTATCAAATGACAATGTAAAAGCAATGTGAAAGGTTTCGCTCACACTGATGAACCTACAGAGAATTATCACCTGAATCTGTCCTCAGCTTTACGGCGCTTTATAACAATTTCAGCTCATTGTTTAGCAAGCTGTGCAACCAAAACTTTTTTATTGAGTCTATTCGCTCTCATAGGGTCGTTTTCAGCCGCAGCATGCAGCTGTTTCCGTATTGTACACTACCTGATCAACACTAAGCAGCAGGCATTCAGCAGCTAAAGATTCTATTCTTTAAAAAAGAAAATGGTGGTTAACTCTATGTTTATTTAGAAAGAGAGACCTTTTGTTAATTAATGCACAGGCTGTGAGACCAGGTTGTATAAGGTTTTACTTCTTTTATCAGTGCATATTAAGCAGCAGAGCAGCACTGAAACACTGCAGTGTTCTTTCTCTAAGCAGCAGCGGTGCTGAGAAGCATGTGAGCTTCAATCAGCAGCAGACAATTAGCCCAAATGTATTCAGCGACAGAGAAAAAGGGAATGGAGTGAAACAGGGAGAAAGTTGTTGAGGGTGTGAGGTGGGTTGGTAGAAGTGTAGAATAAGATTAGCTGTTCATCAGGCTTCATTAGCAAATCGCTCTGATTGCACATCTTTCCCTCCTTTTAGAAAAGCCATCGCCTCGGGCTAAGACTTCCTCTACACTTGTTGGCTCAGAACGAGTGTGTGTGTGTGTGTGTGTGTGTGTGTGTGTGTGTGTGTGTGTGTGTGTGCGCGCTTTTGTGTGTGAATGAGTGTCTTTGTATAGGCACAATGTTCTGTTACACACATGCCGAGGGGCAGCAGGGAATTAATGGGGCTACTCTGGGTTCATTGTAAAGACGACTGTACAGTGACCAACACTCCAATGGAAACTACAGTTGTAATGTTACATTTGTAATTTGCTGTCTTTCTTTCTCTAAGACTCTCCATCCATCATGCTCTAAATACCTCTTTGGTGTGCTTGATAATCTCTCTTTCTTCTTGTCTCCCACTTTTTGTCTCCGTCTTGTCAGTGTCAGTTTTAGGTACGCCTGAGTTGCCGGAAAGAGTAAATAAAAAAATCAAATAAAGGCAATACGTCTGGTGACAGCTAACAGTGGGAGATGTAAAGTCTGCATTTTATAAAGGATTTAATTACCCAGAAATATAATCTTAACAGATGTCTGCATGTATTCAGATACAGGCATCTGCTAGTGACAATATTCAGGCATCATCAGCATGTCGGCTCAGCCGTGCAGAGCCAGCCCACTATTTCCACTTTGCTAAAAGTGGTCTGGCAAGGCTCAAGGGGTATTTGCTTGGAACAAGTGTTACTTCAATAGGCTGTGACATTTGAGCATTGTACTACTTTACTTAGACATCACCCTGAACCTGGAATGCTCTACACCCTGGGCTGTCATAGTCAAGTATTTGCTACAGGAAGGGCTGATGTGTAAAAAGACTTATTTACAAGGCAGCATTACAAATGTTGAAAAAGACTTTTAACAGTTCCAACAAAATTAGTTTCTGAACACATTTTAGGCTAAATGGAGGCAGTGCAGTTGCAGAATTATGCTTTGTTGAGTATATTGACCAACTACAGTACTTTAATGTATTGCTCAGGCAAACTACTTGCAGCATTTGACTGATTGTGAGTCCTCTAACTGCCTTTAACTCTATAAGAACTGACATGCACCTCTTTATTTTAGGAGTTTCTCATGACTCAGCCTAATAGGAGCTATTTTTAAACTTTAGGCCCCTGGTATTGTAAGGCTAACACTCACTTCCATTGGAAGGCAAAGTAGCCATGACAATCATGATTAGGTGGGGGCAGGACTGAGCAGGGAAACGTTCAAAGATGGACAAATATCCCAAACAACGCCTTCAAAGTGTCTTTGCCTGTGTGTTGTACAGGAATGTTTTATATTTAGGACTGAAAGTATTGATTATCTTAATTATTGATAAAGCTTTTAATTACTTTTTTAATCAAGTGACCGTTTAGTCTATTAAAAAAATGCCCATCACACTTTCCAAGTTCCTATGGTGATGTCTTAAAACTGCTTGTTTTATCCAACCAACAGTCCAAAACCCAAACATAAAAATAAATGAGTCTGTTGATCAACTAATTGATTAATTGAAAAATAGGTTCAGCACTAGATATATTCAGCTCAATAATGTTCAGAAGTGGATGTTTTTTGTGCATTATCACGTGCATGATTATTCTCTGGTTAGAAACGTATTGATTATTTTGTGTAAACTACTTTAACCCTTGTGTTGACTTCGGGTCACATTAGCACGTTTTTTAATTTTTGTTTTATATCAGAAAAAAATGGGATGTAGAAATAAGTGCTGAAAATGTGTAGAAGAAAATTGTACAATTTAAAACGTTGGAAAAAGCAAAAACAAACTGAAAAAAAAGTCGGAAAAAACGTCGAAAAAAAAGTGAAAAAAGAAAAGAGGCTTTTCATTTTTCTTTCTCATTCACCCTCTCTCTGTCCTAGTCTCTCATCTCTCATGGGAACTAGAGACCCACTTGTCTCCCACACCAGTTTCAGTTGCTGGAACAACATGGCTTATAACCAGCCTTATTAAAACTCTCAGAGAGTTTAGTTCTCCCTCTGGCTCTACTCAGAGCTACTCCAAACAACCACAGGCCCAAAACAAAGCCAAGACCCTAATCCCCTTAATGCAATGCTGACTGGCTAATTTAGGAACTCACAAACCTTCCAACTGTGCTTGAATGCCACATTCTGCACCTTTTACACGAAAAGCAAACGTCTTAAGCATTTTCGGCATGTGGCTCAAAGAGGCGCACACTTAAAAGGTGGAAAGACAAAACAGTTTTTCTACTGTGGCCCTAATTTAACATTCATGACTTTTCCATTATTTTCCACAACATAATCCATGTATTTCAAATATCTCAACATGTCGTTCCTACATAGTTTGTTCATTTGTTTTTCCAAACGAAACAATCTGGCTTTTACAACAGTTGCGCTCACTGCTGAGAAATCATCAACACCGTCCAGAGCAATAAACGTGTAGAAATGTTAAATTCAATTGTCCTCTCTTTACAGTAATCACCAGAATTACAAACAATCAATGGTGAGGGGCTTAACTATTAGTAAACAGAAGAATACTATGGAAAGTATGTCTGATGTCAGTTAAAGTCCCCCTATACCGCAGGGCCGGAGTGGGACTCATTTTCTGACTACATTAAAATAACGTAGTTAAAACCTTAGTATATAAGTCTGCAATAGTTCTCTACAGCCTTGTAATTCAGTGTATTATTGTAAAATATCATCATCATCCAATTCATGCTTCACAATGTAGATGTATTAGAACAGTTAACAACATCTTTACAACACAATGGTGTTCAACAATGTCAGAATCTATTTTCTGTGCAAATAAGTGTTCACAGATATCCAAACTATAAAAAATAAAAATAAAAAAATAACATTCACTCACTTTATTTTTGCTTTATGTCCTCTTAACAAAAATCTATACCGGCATCTGAAACATGGAAGTTTTTGACAAGGCAAAATGTTTGTGGCTTATACCATGCTGACTCTCCTGTTTTCTTGCACCTGATCGGTTAGGACGAGGGTTAATCAGGCAGAATAACTTAAAACATTATATTTGATTTGATAATATTTTAAAATGTTAATTGTGACATTCTCTGTGGCAACTGTTCAACACCATGTAAATATGTTTACAGTAATTCGCTTTTGCTGATGTGCTCTTATATAAACTGTGGTGTTAAATTAAAGCTGAAGGTTTTGGCATCCAGACTGGACAGGAGCCAGAGGACGAGACGGACCGGACACTGGTAGGTTAATACGATTAATAGACTTAGACTGCTCAGAATGTAATGGTGTGTGTGTGTGTGTGTGTGTGTGTGTGTGTGTGTGTGTACAGTATGTGTGTAGGCGACCACATCAGTGCTGTTAAGTGCAGACTAAGTGAATGTACAGTTATAGGGATGTGTATAGCAATTTAGAGACAAAGATTAAAGGGAAAGAAAAAGGAAGAGGAGTAAAGATAGAACGAGAAGAAATATGTGAGACAGAGAGGAAACAGGACATCAGCAGCTTTTGAAAAGCCAAACTTTAAGACTATAAAACTAAAATAAAGAAACCACAACGTCTGCCCAATTTTAAACTGAATAAAGAGTATCCCAATAATAATAATAATAATAATAATAATAATAATAATATCAAATGTATAAAGCACTTTTGTAGTTTAGTCACTTAGTCACTTTACAGAAGAAAAAAAAGTCCCATGTTGAAGTGTCTTTGGGCAAGACACTGAACCCTGAGTTGCCCCCGATGCTGCGCATCGGAGTGTAAATGTGTGTGAATGTTTATCTGATGAGCAGGTGGCACCTTGTACGGCAGCCTCGGCCACAGTGTATGAATGTGTGTGAATGGTGAATGGTTCCTGTACTATGTAAAAGCGCTTTGAGTAGTCGTTAAGACGCTATATAAAATAGTCCATTTACATATGATGAGCAACTAACGGCTAACAGCTATCAGGGCAAGCTAGCTACCGGCAGGATCGAGACAGGGACCAGGGTAGGTGAATTTAAACAATGTCTGAGTTGAAAAGGCGTCTTGTTGACACGTAAGGGCCCTGTTCATGTGGCACAGACATATTAATTGTATTTTGTGTCTGTTAAGAGGCACAAAGCCACTCTAAAACTTGCCCCGACCACTGCCGTTTTAGCTCAGGGGACGCTTGTAGTACGTAGCTGCAGCTTCTCCGTGTTGCCTGCACTGACTCGTGTCGGGTTTTTTCTATCGAAAGTACTCGCGTAACTATAGCGATCAAGATTAACGTAAAAATTGGCCGGAATTCTCCTTTAACACAACACATAGCATGTCCCAGCTGGCTAGCATACTCACGGTTATCCGTAATTAGCCCTGCGAGTAGTAGTTGCATTATAACTTCTGCTCAATTCAAGACATTTCAATAGTGTATAAGACACCTTCAGACATTGTAAGAAGAACCCGTGAATTCCCAGGTGACAGTGAGATTTGATGCACTTGGAGCAAAACTAAATGGATATGACAGAGAATAACTGTAAAATGAGATGGAGTCTGGGAGAGGGATGAAGTGTGACAAACTGGTATGGAAAAGAAAGTGTGTGTGTGTGTGTGTGTGTGTGTGTGTGTGTGTGTGTGTGTGTGTGTGTGCATGCTGTGCTGTGCTGTGCAGAAAAAAACACACAACAGAGAGAGACAGAGGAAATTGCATTGTGATGGAGAGAAATTATGACATACAGACAGCAAGCGGCAACAGAAGAAAATTTCCAAGAGACCAAAGAGATCGTAATACGGTGGAGCTTAGAGGCATTTCATTTGTGGTGCAATTGCCGAAAACGATATAAACTCAACAGTCACTGTCTATATTCAGCAATTATAACATACAATCATCTGCCTGTTGTGGAACGTTAACAGGAAACTAAATGTCAGAGTAAGACCCGAAGGAAGTGAAGAGGTCATGGAAGAGATGCACATATAAAGTCAACCCACTCATAGCTGAAAACTGCTACCTTGTGGAGACTGGATTTTTATTATCCTGATTGGACTTCTTACGAGTCTACTTTTTATCATGTACCAACACTGCCTCAATAAAATAAAGAAAATACTACCTCTGCTATTTTGTCCCTTCTTGTTACTGCTGAAAAATCCTGTATTTCCACACCTTTGTCTTCGCAACTTTTCATGTTTGCATAACCCGTTTGCTCTCTTCTTATGTAATTGTATTTTTCTTTGATGGATCTTATTTCTACTTGCTGTTGCAACATTTGACATTCCCATAAACCAACTGCATTTAATATACTGTATAACATCTAACATATCTCTATAGCAGCAGACACCTTATTTTTGGAAATCAAAATATGTTGATTATGTTGAAATATGTTGATAATTATTTACACTCCCATTCACACCATCTATGTCTCAGCCGTTGCTTGTAATGTTACTGATGCAGTAAATCTAGCTCACTGTTACAGTATTAATGAAATTGTTAAGTCACTGTGAGTACGAGCAACTGTGGAATGAAAACTGAACGCTGACTTGTTCTCTGTTTCCTTTTTAAATTAATTTACAGTAAATGATCACAGCTGGCACTTTGAATCACCTACTCAATGAGTTTTATGGGAATACAAGTGGCCCTAATATTTTATACACTGCATTACTCAGCCCAAATTTGCCCCCAAGTGCAAATACAAAGGAAGCCATTATAGAGCTTTTATCTTTGTAAAGTATCCTCCACTGACAAGCCTGACAGCAGCAGCGAGCAGCAGGAAAATTAAATGGTCTGGCACCATAAGTGAAAACATAAATAACAGTGTGACCTATTTACACAAACTGTGTGTGTGTGTGTGTGTGTGTGTGTGTGTGTGTGTGTGTGTGTGTGTGTGTGTGTGTGTGTGTGTGTGTGACTTTCAGTCATATGCAAAAATGATTTATGTTTGTCATGTGAATACACAGGTGTGCAGTGCACGTATGGTATGCTGGCCTCATGTGGGTTCATCTGTCAATCATTGTGGATGCCTCTCCACCTTTCACCTACATCCTGGTTCTAGTAAAAGGGCTTTTCAGGAGCTTGTGACCTTTGACCATATTTTATTCTCATCCCCACAAGAAACATTTCAAATAAAGATTTGCATAGGTTTTATGGCTGTATCTTTCAGACTTTTCATTTTTCAAGCAAAAGGTCCCAACATTCACCAGTTCCAGCATCTCTCTCAACTGTAGGGAATGTAGTGCTTTTATTTGTCTTATGTGATAGTAAACGGAAAATCTTTGGGTTTTGGACAAAACAAGCAATGTAAAGATCCATTATTTTTACGGTCAATGGATAGACACCAGGCTGGAGTGTCTTGTTTTGTGACACTTGCTCAGCAATTTTACTCTCTGATGACATCCTGTGTGTAACTTTGATTTTGCATTAAGAGATTTAGATGGCAGCATGTTCAGGAGATGCTGATTTCACTCTACCAACGATTTTACTCAGATAAACTGAGACAACAGCATAATAAGAGTAAGACCACAAATTTGGGTAATGGTGAGGGTGTGACTTTACTGAACAGCTTCTGTTTTGTCACCTCGTAAAAGTGGAGTAAACCTACCGCAGGTAAAATAATTTAGTCTGGGATTCAGTGAAGAATTGAACTATCCTGTGAAAGTCTAAATGCTTCTAAACCTTTTTTGCGCTGCGGTGCCTATACAGTCTTTGTGGAACTGCAGAATGCTCATATTTCGTGGTGACAAAAATGTCAAATTTGAGTATGATGCATGCAAAAAGGCCACCAAATATCTGCTATTATCATCTTATAAAAGCACACATTGGTCGACGGATATACACATTACGATACACAACATTTATGGAGTCTTGCATGCCTCTCTGTACCATGACTGCATGCATTTTTAGCATGGTCACCGGCTGGCAGTCAGCGAGAGCGCTCTTATATAAGCCATCCAAAGCCTTGGCTCTAAAACTGTTACAACACAGAGGGATCTGCAGCTATTTTAAGCCTGCAGTGATTCAGCTTTTCACTTCCAAAAAACATGATTTGCAGAAGAAAAATAAAGCTTTTATGGTATGCCAAAACCAGTTTATTGATTCTTTTGGCAGGAAGGATAGGAAACATTTTTTTTAGAATTTGTTATTTATTTCCAAGTTTCTTTGTTGACAAGCTTGAAATATATTAGCAGGTAGTGTCATAAGGGGATGTGGGCATGGGTCTGGGAAAGGGCTTCTGTGTGACCACAGTGAGGTCTCTGTCCTCACAGGCATTGTGGGAAATTATAAGGTCAGAAGTTTGTTCCACTGCCTGAGCAGCATCATGTACATTTACATTTAAACAAGGGCTGCCGGAGTGCATCAGGCAGAGAAATTCGATCCAGCCACAAAAACACCGATCTGCTACTCACATAAACAGATATCTGCACACAGATATACAAGCATCCGCATGTACAAATACAGAATAAATCCCGGATGACTGCAGAATAAACACAAATGCATACACACTTGCTATTGTAAACTCTGAACCGCAGTTTATGTAACAATTACGCAGCAGTGTCAGTTAATGAGTCACTGCTCTACTGAGATGTGTGAGCCTCATGACTGTGTGAGAGAGATCAGTAATGTCTTGACTCCAGATGTTTTGTGGGCCTTTATGTCACATCCGTTTCCTCCTGTGCTCTCACAATGCACGCAACTGTGTGGTTTGTAAGCAAGCTTAAGTATGACATCTGTGTCCTGTTTCATGCCCTGCCACGGCAGAGAGTGCATACCAACTACAAGGAGCAACCTCAAAACACAAGGATTTATGGGTATAAGGATACAGCTGTTGTCATTTGATAGCCAGCATTTCCTCATGCTTGGAAAGTTGGGTTTTTCAAAAAGTGAGGAGGAAACCAACGCCTGTACCAATTAACGTTTCCCTGTGTGTTCCTCAAACACAGTGATGTTGTAAATCTAGTAAGCCATACACACAAAGTTAAAAAAAGTTAGTTTTTTCAGCTGTTCACTATTTTTTAATAGTAAACTATGGAGAGGATCTCCAACCACAATAAATGTAAATGTACTGATCAAGTAACTGTTCCTGGGTCTTTTTTAAACGGGGTCATGACCCAGTATGACTGGTGCATCTGGTAGTCGCCACTATGAGGGGATTAACATAATTATGTTTTTAACGAGTTTGGGTCCCAGAATGAGACTAAACTGTCCAGATGACTAGATTGATTTTATTGTATTTCCTGTTTTCTTACTAATGTCATTCTGCTGTCTCATTTTCATTACAGCAGGCTACAAATGCACTTACATGTGTCTCTTTGTAGTTTGGCTTGTTTGAAGCTAATGTACTTCTTATATGTGATTCTTGCTGTTCTGAGTTTGTACCTTCATGGTTTAATGCACTTATTGGAAGTCGTAATTAAATAATAATTTTGACCTAGTGATGTTTTGTGTATTGTTAAAAAGTAAACTGATTACTTAAATAAGGGGACAGAGCAGGACTTTAATAAAGATGTAAGGATGATGTATTGTTATAAACATGGACCTAGGCCAAATTACTACATGTGCATTTATTACTGTTGAGTTACTGAGTTGAAGCTCAACAAAGTAGGCTACTTTTAAGCCAGTGTTACTCCTCATTACGTAACCCATATGAAGGGTAACAACGATTAAATACGAGTAATAACACATTTTGTATTGTTGATTGGAGGGGGGGAGTTAAACTAGGATGAGTGTGGATTCATACACACTTGGTGGCGTTAATTTTGCACTCTCAGACATATGCACTGATCAGACAGGGTTAGAAACTACAATACAAACCCAACTGTGCACACTAAAAATGAACATGAAGGAAGTCCTCATGTGACTCCAGAACTGAAAGCAACCATGTTCACATCAACTCTTGGCGTAGGAAATTCCATCTCACACATATCCCACACACACACAGAGGGACGATACAGTAAAACAGAGACACTTTCCGCTAGTTTTTCGCTCCGTTATTTACTGACCTTGGCGGGCCGGCGGGCTCCCAGTAACGGCAGAACAGGTGCAGTCCGTCGGCGTTGACGATGTGCTGGAGGTCGGTGTAGGGAACTCCCTGCGGGCTCCGCCGCGGAGTCGCTCCCGGCTCGGGCATGGAGAGGTCTGCAAGAGAGACACGGAGGAGCGATGACAACACATCGCTGCCGTAGAAGTAGCAGCTGAAACCGGCGGCGAGCAGGCAGGTGGCGGCGGTCACGGCGTTCATTGTTTATTTATTTTTTAGTGCGTGGCATGCGTCGGAAATGATTGCGTTTTGGGGATTAGTTGGATTTGCCGGATGTAGGCCAATCCTTAGCGGTATACACGTGAGGCAATGTTGTCAAGTGTCCGACGGGCGTTACGTCACGAGACCGCTCTGTCTCAACCTCTCTCTCTCTCTCACTCTCTCTCTCTCTCTCTCTCTCTCTCTCTCTCTCTCTCTCTCTCTCGCTCTCGCTCTCTCTCTCTCTCTCCCTCTCTCTCATTCAAATTAGCTTTATTGTCATGACCATCATTATAACACCAAAAGTGTGTTGCCAGCAGAAAACAACAATGGTTTGCACATTACTAGACTATTCAAAGTCCACAATACCACAACTACACACTGTAAGGGAAGATAAACAAACCATAAAAACTAAAGAAAAAAAGAATAGGAATAGAATGACCTATGATAGCCTAGCCAAGTGTAACCATACATGCATGTTATATGGGAACAATACATGAGATGCTTTTTAAATTTTGGATTTGTTTGCATTTTCACTAGCTATGAAATGCTCAATATATTAAAAACATCTTTCTCACACGTGCGAGCGCACACCTGTTCGTTGCATAATGATTTACTTAAAAATATCACTTAGCCTATCAATGAATTTGAATTGAAAATATTTTATACAGACATACACGCACACACACACACACACACACACACACACACACACACACACACACACACACACACACACACACACACAAATAATCATTATGTAGGTATTCCTCTTTTTTTCTGAAGCACACTCCCCTTCCCCTCTCTCTGGCAACACACATGGTGCTTCCTGACATCAGGTCCAGCGGGATATACAGTATTGGATCATGTTAATGCTATGTGCAGCATAATGATGAGGAGAAACCGCCGGAGGTAAAAAAAAATAATAAAAATAGTCCTGGTATGAAGCTATTTCCTGAGGGGATCGGGTGTCGTTTGTCAGGTTTAGTCACCTGACAACCTGAAAGCTTGTAGGCTACTTCAATAGGTTACAGCCATTGATGATTAGTCAATAAAACATGAGTAAACTATGTGGCTGCTGTTGGTGAGCTATTAGGCCTTTGAAAAGCTGTAATTCATGTCTTGCTTTAAAATGCGGGTAGCCTACACAGTTTTTTTTTATCGTCAATATCTGGCAACGTTTCTTGCAGCATTCTGTGCGGGGAAATATGGCTCAATTCAGCTGCATATGACAGGAACATAACAGAACACGAGTAACAGTGCATCACACATGTGGAAATAATCGTTATCACTAAACTTGTAACTGTACGTGTGAGTGGATCCTTATTGGAAATTGCGCAAAAGCTCCCTTTGGTTTTTAATCTCTGCTGCAATCATCAGTTTCATCCACATAACTGGACAGTAGGATGATTATTGCGTGTATGCTTCCAGGAAAGGAACAACCGTTTGCAATGCAAGTGTCTCAATAAAGCCGATACATCTAGTGAAGAATAGATTAATCTGGTTCGCCTGCTGATATCGATGCCAGTGCGCCAATATAGTGGTATATGCGCGCTTTAACATCAATATGGTCTGCGGGTTTTATGTGAAAAAGATGAATGGAGGGAGCCAGAGAAGATCCGGCATGTGCTAAAATCCCTGCACAACTACAAGTTACATTGATTTAAACCAACGCGTGGATGAATATTATGGTGATGATGGAGATTTAATAGTGTCCATAATAAGGTCAAAACTGAGTCCCGCAGACACTATTAAGTCCCTATGCAGAAATATCATAAGGATATTATAGCGATGGAACCAACCTGTGCTGGAGCGTCTGCAGTGAAGTTTCAGCTTCTTCTCGGACTCTCTAATTTCGCTGTCTCTGTAGCCTATGTATGTCTCTCTCACTCCGTCCCTCTCTCTCCGACGCTCTGCTCGCACCACACGCAAAGAGAAGAATGCAGTCAGCGACGTTTGGATTGAAACTAAACAAGTATTCACACACACCCTCTCTCTCTCTCTCTCTCTCTCTCTCTCTCTCTCTCTCTCTCTCTCTCTCTCTCTCACACACACTCACCCCTCTCGCCCCTCCTGTTTAGCCTTTTTTTTTTGTGTAAATAAAATAACTCACCATGGTTGAGTCCACATGGTTCACATTTTGTACATACCAGACCCGCTGACATTAATGTATTAATAGTATCATGTGTGGATCTGCCTCTCTCTCTGATTATGTACTGTAAAGCTTCCACCTGATAAGAGATATTCCTTCAAACTAAGATAGGCCGTTTGTTATTGTCTTCCAAAATAACCCCTGATCTAGTGCAATTGGTAAGTCATTGCTTAGCATTATAAACCACCCTTATAAAATGAATAATTAATGTTTTGTGATCTGCCACCTAAAATCATGTTTGATTAGGTCAAGACCAAAGGCAAACTTTGTAATAGTAGCATTCATTGATTTGCTTTGGTCACTAGGGGGCAGCAGAACAAGCTGTAAACGGTACATTGACATTGTATGACCTTATACTGTAGAAAATTACCTATACACACACAAAGGCAAGGAAGTAGATGCATATTACAAGTTAGAAAATATGGATGTAAACAATGCAGGTTTCAAAATGTTTTTTAAAGGAATCAGGTGTTTTAAAGTGTTTTATGGCGAGGGAATGCATTCAACACGTTTGTTAGAGCTTAAAGATACACACAATGCGTTTTGGTGATTAACACTGATTGTGAACACAACTTTTGTTTGTTCACAAGAAAACTTCACTGGGTACCTTTAAGCTTACTTGTTAGCAAACAGTTGCCTTACACAGAAAAGCTATGCCACGTCAGACTGAATAATGAAGCGAAAGGAAATAGTTCAGTCTAAGAGTTAAACACCAACAGAACCTGAAAATCTTGTTTTTGCGGACCTCTAGTGGTTTAACTTCTCACCTTGCAGTGATATAGGCGTGTACTCAAGGATGTGGTCAGTACATTGTGACTTTTGGGTGTGGTTATAGGTGCAACACTCGAAAGCTATGCCCCAAGAGGACTTTGAAATACTGCTTTTGCGCATACAGTAGCTGCTTTTCACAACCCGCCTCAAAAGCGTGTTATAAAAGAGGGAGTCCACACATGCAAATGATGCTAAATGTTTTAATTAGGTAAATTGAGATAACAATAGAGTATGTCAGTCAGTATGCAAGCTGACTGACTGACAGACAGTATGCTGTGTGAGGGAGTGGTGAGACAAAGCAAAAACAAATGACAATATTATCAGTCAGCAGGCCAGGGGAAGCCTGCTCAGCTCCACTCATCCCTATCATGGAACAAAAGGGGGAAACAACACAGCCAACAAGGAAGGACAAGATAGTGTCACTCCTGAGGCATTTGTTGGACTCTGTTAGTTAATACATAGTAAAAAGGAGGTCCGTTTTTGTTCCAAGGAAAATAAAAGGCATTTTAAATAAAAGACATTACTGGAAAATGCTTTTTTTATTTTTTTTTTATGACTAAACATGATTCAGTGTTCCTCTTCCAATAAACAATGACTCGTACCTGGTGTTAGTTACCAGAGGACTGATGTGTTTGCAAATCTTTGTGGTGGAAATTAATCTCTTCCCGCCTCTCTAACTGCTTACAGACATTTTTTCTCTCTAAAAATGAAACTAACGGCAAACAAATTAAAGTCACACCTGAACATGGGAACAAAAAAAATGATTATCTTTTTGCTCCCATGTATATGTGTGACTTTAAACTGGGGGAAAAAACGTTCTGATCAAAACATGGTGGATTTTATCTGTACGCATGCAGTTTCATCACGGGCACTACATTCTCTGTGCTTGAGCTACTATAATGAGCATCTGCAACATCCGACAGAAGTACTGTCTCAGAGAACAACTCCATATACAGTATAAAAAAATTCACTGAACACATCTGTAGATAAACAAGATGCAGACTGAAGTCGGAGTGTGAATGAAGCAGCCGGTCCCAGTAAGACAGGAAAGGACACCCTGTATCCATATTTGAGGCATCAGTTTCATAAGTACAGATTTTTTTCTTCCTTAGAAAATGAAAAATCTAAACTGACTGTTCGGAAAGGAAATGAACATTCCCATTCAATGAGAAGCTTCCGACAAAGTTTATATTTATTTTTGTGTGTGTGTTTGTCGTTATCCTCATACAGACAGAATGTCTGGTGTTCCTCCATCCGTTCCTCTAGGCATTCACAAATGTGTCGCCACGATCTCCTGTGAAACAGAAGTACAGGAGAGATCAAAACAGAGAAGAAAAACCAGAGAGAGAAGAACAGAGGTAGCATGTGGGACGGATGATGGAAGATTTTTATATTATGTTCCAGAATTTTTCTTTTCTCTCCAGTGGCAGGGAAGTCTCAGTAGAGGTTAATGAGGAGGAACAGAAAAGGACTGTGAACATGTTGCCTGAAAACTTTGGCTCAGCATGCAACAATCTCAGAAAAAAATATTCTGAGTCAAACCATGCACCATGTGGGTTCTTGCATTCACTGCATTATGTTTAACTGTATGTATTATATTTCTAAAGGATCCCAAGGATGAAAGTAAGGCTCTACTTGCTTTCTGATGAAGTGAACTGAAGATACACTATAGGCCAGATGGACTTCCAAACCAACCTCTTGTTTATCTTATGTAAAACCATTTCCATGTGACATGTATTCATACAGTATGGGCTGCACATATGCATGTATTCATTAGTTTGCACATGCTTGCATGCATGTTACTGTGTGTTCTTGTTCTTTGCACAGTTCCCTTGACTAACCCTCATGTTCCTGAGCCACACTTACATCCTCTGTATTCTTCTATCCATTTGTATGTGTGTGTGTGTGTGTGTGTGTGTGTGTGTGTGTGTGTGTGTGTGTGTGTGTGTGAGCTCCCTATCTTTCCCATGATAAGCCTTTGCTCCTGTTAACTGCGTTTCATGGACCAGTGCCATGTCTTTGTTCCCTGTTAGATCTCTCCTATGGGAGTAGAAACATAAAGTCACGCACCCAACTAAATACTAAAACAGAACAGGCAGAAACAAAAACACACACGCTGAACAATATGCAGACATCCATGCAAGCACAGGTGTATAAATGAGATTAACACCGACACACACACACACACACACACACACACACACACACACACACACACAATGCCCATGTGTTAAGGAGATTGATGGTGTGTGCTGGAATGAGCAGTATTTCTGATGTGAAATGCTAAATGCAGTTTAGTTTAGTTTAGGAATTTGCATCAAAATACATGAAAATGCATACAAATGTAATAATCTAGTATTCTACTGTAATACTGTACATACCTATTCCACCCACCCCCTAACCATGCCACTGTGTGCAATCAATTTGCAGTCCAGGTCATGCTGCAGAGTGGGGATCAATGAACCAATCCAGAAACAACATTTTAATCATTGTCCATTAAGATAGTAAGAGCTTAATACATCATTCCCACACTCCAGGCTGCTAAGTGAACTTGGCCTCCTGACAGCGATCAGGTGGGTTAATTAGAAGTAGAGATGGCCCGATACCATTTTTTACTTCCTGATACCGATTCCGATACCTGAACTTGCGTATCGGCCGATACCGAGTACCGATCCGATACCAGTGTGTCATATATTTTATTATGTTTTAACAACTGTATACTACTATCCCTGTATGGATGTGATATTATTTCTATGTTTGTTATTGGTCTGGCTCAAGTTAAACTCTTTGTGAAACATGAACAATGAACGCCACAGAACTTTCTTTTATTATGCAGTTTGACAGTCAGTTATAACGGAAAAAGAACATAAATAAACTACTTTAACGTAGATTTTCTTTAGGGCTTTATTACGTGGTATCGGATCAGTGCATAAACTCCAATACTTCCCGATACTGATACCAGCGTTTTAGGCAGTATCGGAGCCGTTGTTAAATACATCTCTAATTAGAAGCGTTTACTTTTTAGATTTCACCAATCTCTAATGTGTATCACAGTCTGGCCTCACTCTTCATCTAACAGTGAGGAGGTTCACTGGGAGTGCAATGCATGTACACACTGGTGCTACATTCAGAGTTTTACATGCACACGTTTTTAGTTGCAGTCAATTGCAGTTATCATTGGTTTTTACAATTCCAACATTTACCAGCCACTGTACACTACCTGTCCAACACCAAACAGCAGACAGACACAGTTAGCAACTAACTGGTGAAGATAGGGGAGCATTTAGCAGCTAAAAGACCAGGAGTTGGTAGAGACCAAAAACAGAGCTAAAAGGGGCGTGAATATTCATTACAACTCTAAATGGATGATAATGTTATCCTGTGTCCACCCAACATGTACAGTAGGCAACTGTTTGCTAGCAGCTATCACCACATCACCTTTATACTGTATAATGATGTCAGTGTTGTGGGTCCATCTTGTTGCCCTGCCCCCAAGAGGCCAGCATCTCAATTAATGCAGTTTTAAAGCAACACTAGAGTAGAACTTTTCCCGCTTCGGTCCCCCTACAGGTTGGAAGCGGAATTGTCCATTACATTACATTATCCAGTTCATTCCAACTACAGAGCCGCTACCCGAGCTGGCAAACTTGCATAATGTAATGTAATGGAACAATTCCACTTCCAACCTGTAGAGAAGTCAACTTTGAGTTTCAAGGAGCATAGCAGTAAGAAACACTAAATCACTGAGTTAAAAATTCTGTAGCCATTATTGGCAAGTTAGAGGTCAGACTTTATATAAGTAATTTAATACACTCGCCACATTTGTTACTGGATAATCGTGCAATGTTTTGTTCCTTATTCCAACAACAAAGACATTCTAATATGAATATGCCTCTAGATGACATATTCTCCATAGTAACAGGTCATGATGCTCATGGGTAGTATTGCATTTAGTGCATACCAAACTCAGAAATAAAGTTAACATTTATAACAATGGCTATAACATATCAGTATATTTTTTATTTGACCGCTTCCTGAGACACCGGTGTCAAGTAACATTGAGGTTTACATTAAGAGTAAACTTGCACACTTGTACATCACCTCATTTTGTCTGTGTGTTCTGGCAGACTGACAGTGCAAAACAGCATCATGGACGGTGTAGAAAAGACAGGACTTTGTCACTTTGTCGTTAAAGAAACCTCCAGTCTGCAGGTTGTCTACAACACCAGCTAGAAGACAGAGAGAAAGAGAGGGAATAATGGATCCACAGGCAAAGTCATGTGTGAAAGGTTTTGGGAAGATAGGAGATGAGCGTGGTTGCATAAGAGGACAAGAAATGAAAAAAGGGAATTCGAGAGAAATCGATGAGGATAACGTGAAACATTTAAAGTAGGAGAAATGAAATGGACCAAAAGTAAATAAGAGAGAGAGAGAGAGAGAGAGAGAGAGAGAGAGAGAGAGAGAGAGAGGTGAGTTGGAGAGGGTAGTCCTTGTGTTAACTGAACCACATTATAATTCCTGGCTGTATACATATCCTTTGCAGTCAATAAACTATTTTTCTCATTACATTATACTCATTACAGGCTTTTGACTCAATATAGGCTAATTAGAGCTGCTGATTCTCTGAAATAAACTGGACAGCTCCGAGCATTGTAGATGAAGATCCACATTTGTTCCAGCAAGTCAGACCTAAGTTTGTGAGCTACTATGTTAAAATAAACACAAAGAGTAGATGCTTTATTACAGTAAAAACATAACTGTCCCTGCCAGATTTCAGCATTTTCTTTTTTAGCTTTCTTATGACTCATTATAATCTACTCATGACCCACTACATATTATACCAGACTTGGCAAATCTGGAATAAGGTTTTCCGGAAAACTGGCCAGTTAGTGACCGAATCACAGAAATGTTACAATAACATCAGCAAACGGCTGAAATAATATCTAGTGTTGTTGAATGAATTAAAATTGTGTGTGGCTAAGCGGGTCTGGAACGTGAATGTAAAAATACATCCATGTGTGTGTTAGAGTATGTAGGACAAAGAAATCCCACTGGGTATTTCCACTCAAATGGATCTAAAAAGTCTATAATAGAAAGGCAAATGGAGTTATAAGACAATCAAGATTTTCTTTTTTTTACTTTTCTGATTAATTTCTTGAAAAAATACAAAAATAAAATCTGTTTTGCAAAACAAATCCACACAGTTGTATTATTTTTCGAGTGATGTAGAGGGACTTACTTTGGCAGCCAGCGAGAACAACCTGTATACCAACCACCCCATAGTCTCTCTGGATCTGAAACAGACACAGCAGCACAGCGCAAAGATCAGACTGGGGATCATTTCATTAGTCTGACAATTGATAAGGAAAGGAAGGGATGAATGCAGGAATGTTCTAGTTGTTGTAGAAAGAGATGAGAAAGGCAAAGTTACATGAGTTGGTTAAACAGGAAGAAATGACTACAGCACGGCCAGCCAAGGAGCAGAATCAGTAATCTCGTATTTGCATTATTCTCCTAGAGCCAATTTTGGGGGAATTTTCATTCTTTGCTATCAATGGTCTGCCAACTTGTCTCTTTAAAAGAGGAGTTTTGATACACTTTAGATAAGAAAAATGTTAAAATTCTTTATAGTTACCCGTTTTCAGATTTGTCAAAATATTGGGATCGCAAATGTAGATTTGTAGAACAGCTAACTAAAATAATGCACACACAAATGCACCTACACAAGAAGTTGAATTCTTAATATTATAATAATATTCTTAAAGTTACTTAAACCATTGATTATTGCCATCTCTCTCTTTATATGTGTGTGACCACGTGTATACACATGTGTGTAAATGCGACTGCCATGTTCATACGGTGCGTAGCGCCTTGACTCCCACGGTATCCAGGAAGTTGACGGGGCTGAGGTCGAGGACGATGGCTCTGGGGACCGAGGGGTCGGGCTCAGCATCCATCTCAATGATGGCAATGCCATTCTGCTCCTTCCTCTCTGGCTCCCCCTCCTGTACAGGAGGAGACATGACACAGAGCAGACTTGTGAGAGGTTAATCAAAATAAAATGTTGTGCTTTCGACGGCGATTTAAGAATTCAAATGAACATCAAGGTTTATTGCGTTAGGAATGTTTGAATACTGAAACAACAAAGCATTTGTATAAGAAGACAGTTGCGTGTTGAGATTTTGATCAAGCTTAGCAGGTGTTCAGTAAGTTGTAGCAAAAGGAAAAAAAAAACTTTGAATCATTTATAGTAAATGTGACTCTGGTCATCCTCACCATGTCCACTGTGCCCTTCTTGGCAGCTTTCTTGGCATTTTTCTTCTCATGTCGCTTTCTTTTGGCCTCTAGTTTCTTCTTTGCTGACAGGATCTTGGTAATGTCAATGCCAGACTAAAACAATACAGCAAAAGACAATAATACATGGTATATTGAAGTTCACATACATCTTCTACTAATACTGTAATGCACCACACTGTTTTACTTCTTTTATTCTTCTGTGGCTCTTTTTTTTTTTTTTTAAAGCAATTCCAAAATTGCTTTAAGAAATTGCACCAATTCTTTAGAGCATGTGAATACTTACTACTGGAATAATAGGATATATGTACTTTGCAACAAATCATATTGAAGCTTATTAAAACCAATGAACTATAGATCCCTTTTAACAAACATCCTACAGTGCGGATTGTTTTTTATCTCCCCAACAGACTTCAATCAACTTTCTGGTTGTATGTTTTTAAGTTGAATTAAGTAGTCAAGGAGAGGACTGTCTGTTGCATTTCCTTTCCACATTTATGTAAACATTTAAAAAAAAATGAGCACTCAATTCAAAAAATTAATAAAAGCAACGAGTAAGAAGAAAGAGTCAATAATCAGAGTCAATAATGTATAATTCATAATATTGGAAGGTTAAGCTCATTAATAGTCACAGGAACACAAATGTTAATCTCAGCCAGTATAGCCAGTTCAGTCAGTCCAACTAAACTAATTCCTCAACACAAAATAACCCATAAACCAGCTGAGCACGTCTTGCTTGTCTGTATGAGACACAACCACAGGAAAGCCATTTAGGCCATTTAGGCCTTGTGGTAGGAGGAAGGGGGAACATGTTTACATGTTTTATTCCTCCTATGTAACTGTCTTTGTATTGTTTATATATATATATATATATATATATATATATATATATATATATATATATATATATATATATATATATCTAACTCCCACCGCTGAAGCCTCATTTTAAGTGTAGATAAACTTCTAAATACATTTTTGTGCGGCAGGAGGCTCTGGATTTTGTCCCCCATCACTTCCAGTACGTTGAAATCACTTTAGGAAGGAATCTTTTGATAGCTAGTATGAACTGGAGGAATGAGTTCAGCAAGTAAAACCTGTTTCAGTGTACATATGGGCACCTGACTATTGTTTTAAGACGGACTTATACCCTAACCCTATCACAAACGTGTTTTCATATAGCTAGCCATATGTATACGGTTAGAATATGGCTGTGTCTCATGTGACCTTGTTATTTGTACACGCTGTGACTATACAAATCACAACATGTAAATAGGAAAATGTTGGCGTTATTTTGTCACTTATTGGGAGCAGTAGGCTAGATGGAGCCGGATACCTCCAGGATCTGTGCTAAGCTAGGCTTATCTAACTCTGGGGGATACGGTGAATAAGCTAAAGTCCCAATAAGTCGGCGTGTTCCTTTAAGTAAGGACACCGCCAATGAGGACTAACCAGCAACCAGGAACTTGAAAAGAATTGTCACGGTCATCATTCATCAACAGCCAATTCGATTTTCATTGTTTGTTTTTGTGATTTTTATTCCATGAAGTAAATGTCTGCCTGGCAATTGCAAAGTGGATCAGAATTCGATTACAGCCATTAAAGCCTTCATAGTTCTCCGATAACAATTAGTATCTCAAAAACACTGCTCAGCAATTTGTAGGATATTTTAACTCATCAAGATAATGTGATAGTATGACAGAAAAGATAATTCATACAAAAACAAGGTATGATTTGCCTCTAAAATCTTTTCTTGCTGACATCACTAGTTCATGCAATAACAGTATCAGTTTCCCTTTGGCTTAGTTGATGCTAGTGAGAACAAGCAGTAAGTGATCCCCAGCACCTATCACTATTTCTTGGAAAATGATCCCCAAATTTGAGTCGTCGCACGCCTCAGTGACTGCTCGAGTAGAAACACTTTTCACCCAGATCCAAAAATGACCAGAATTCATCTGGTGGCAATTTCTCACCAACTTGCAGCCTCTGCCAGTCAACCACAGCTCTATGAAAGCTTATTTGTGCATGAGCGACCCTCTGGCTTTGACATGCTGACATTTTAATGAATGATGATGTTCCATTATCTGCCTCCATTATTCAATCTCTGCTTCTTCCCCTTTCTCCATCTTTTGTCTTCTTTTCACTACCTTCCCTCAATTTATCTTCCTATTTCCCCCAAAGAGACGTGACAGAAGGAAGAAGAAGGAGAAGGAGAAGGGGGGTTAAACAAAAGTTTAATGGAAGAAAGGAGAGGAGAAAATGGTGGGATGACATTTTAAACAATGTCTGTCACGGTCGTGATGTGTGAATTGGTGAAATGTCAGGTCAGTTATTAGTGTGTCAGAAATAATGTTGAGAAGAGTTAATTGCATGGAAATCGTGACTGTTGCTGGAGTTGGTTGTTTCTTTTACTCTGTATGTATGTATGTGTGTATGTGTGTGCATGTGTGTGTGTGTGTGTGTGTGTGTGTGTGTGTGTGTGTGTGTTTATCTATATGAACATATAGATTTCACTGTGTGTTTGTATGTCTGATGTTTTTAGTCTTTTATCAGTGGCTTTTACCTTCTATCTCATGTTATGCATTCTATGTATTTTATTTTATCTTAATTTTGCTGTTGTCAGGTATGTTTTATTTTCCATCATATTTTCCAATAATTATGTATTCTATCCATTTTATTTTATATTGATTCATTATTTTTATGCTAATTTTATGTCATGTAATTACTGTACCTTATTGAAAAGCACTTTGTGCTACATTTCTTGTATGAAAGCTGCTATACAAATGAACTTTATTTGTATATTATTATTATAATTTTTGTGAAGACAAACTTTACTTTTACCTTGAGTGTGAGGATATTTTGTCAGTCCTCACTTTTTATTTTAAACGCTGTTCAATGGTTAAGACCTTCTTTTAGGGATGATAAGGTAAAGCTAGGTTAAAGGTCCAGTGTGTAGGAATTTCTCCCATCTAGTGTTGAGATCATATATCGCAATCAACTCTCTCGCACCACGCAGTTCAAAGTACGTATTACAGCTACGGTAGACTTCACGCTTCAAAAAGCCGGTCTCTTGCTCTTTTCAATATCCTTTTTCTTTTTCTGGGCGAAGAAGAAGACTCCTGTTTCTGAAATTTGGGTTTTGAATACGTGTGGTCCTCCATGTTTCCTTCTTCAAACTTGCCGGGGCCGGGAAGCGACGATACCCATTAGCAGCACCTGGTGAGTTCATCATGTGACAGCGAAAACGCAAAAGGCGGAGCAGTATGTCCTGTATGTCCCTTACCGGCTAACGTATTTCAAGATGGTGCATGAATATGGAGCGTCTACCCCAGTTCATGCGAATGCAAATGTAAAATTTCAAGCCAAAAGGAATGCTTGGAATTGAAGGTGGTGGTAAATATTCATGAAAAAGGACAAGTTTGTGAACGGGCAACACAGATTTTGATAATGAACAACTAAACACGTTACGCACTGGACCTTTAAGGGTGTGTGTGTGTGTGTGTGTGTGTGTGTGTGTGTGTGTGTGTGTGTGTGTGTGTGTGTGTGTGTGTGTGTGTGTCCTCACCTTCTCTCCAAGGGCTTCTTGGTACATCTCAGCATTAGCAAAGTAGATGGTGGCAGAGGAACGGAAGATCAAAATTCCTGGCACCTGCTCCACCTGAAATCAATCAATTGTTATCAATTGAACAGGCTTTGAGCTAAATGCTAACATCAGCATGCTAACATGATCACAATGTTAGTGCTAACATACTGATGTTTAGCAGGTATAATGTTTAATATGTTCACCCTCTTAGTGTAGCATGTTAGCATGCTACAATTCGTTAATAGGCACTTAACCCAAAGTACAGCTGATGTTAATGGGAATGTCTTGAAGGCAGTTGGTTACAAACCAAAGTTTTGGTGCTAGATTGAAAGTTAAGGGATCACCAAAGTCATTACAGTTCATCTTAAGGGGGACATGAATGTGTGTATAATTTTGTTGTGGCAGCCCATTCAATAATTGTTGAGACATTTCACATACGACCACATGTCAACCTCATGGTGGTGCTGGAGAAAACATGAGTACCAGTTAACTAAAGTCCTCATAAATCGAAGAAAACGGAAGGTAACGGACATCTGAAAAGAGGAATGCCGGAAGTGGAACGTCGTGAACAGCCGACAGACCATCATCACCATCTGTGGAGCCACGACACTTAAGGCTTAAAACACTGAGTAGTGCCATAAACTTAACTCTACATATAAACATCCTATTGACAGGTTTTGTTTGACCGGCTTAATTAAATAAATATAAATAAATATTTTGGCTTTCACACATGGTCCTGGGTACACGCTACATTGACTGTCAACGTGCTGCTAGGTATGAACAAAATGTTAAACACCAATTCACTAGGGTTACACCAATATTTTTTTAAAATTACAGATCAATGAGAAATGTATTCTCTCCGTTGTTTTGTCTTATTAATTGTTCAGTGATGTATTGTGTTCATTAATTGCTCATAAAAATGCAGTAATGTGTCCCGGGCTTTTCCAATCGTTGACTAGGTGTGCTAATCAAAATACAATTTTTTTTTTATTCGAGGACAGCCCTAAACTGCCTTCGAAAATAAATATTGGCAGTGAGCTCTTACTGTCAACTTCTGATTTACTTTTTTGAAATCACTTCTTGCTTTTGAAATAGGCATTAATGACACTTGAATACGAAATGAATACCAAAGTTTAGTATGTAATGTGATAAAATGGTTATGTGATCAGCAGATCACTAGTTGGTTTAAAGTGGAAATGAAAATAAAAGAAGTTAATAAATAACATTTTGCATTTTATCAATATGGAATGCAGGTGTTTTATTCATCTCCAGACCAGTACTCGCTCTCGCCCCTGCTTTCAGGTTATTTAAATATAACACATACCTGATTATAGTCCTCAAGTGGCCTGTAAATGTCAGTGGATGGTATCTGCCCTAATATGGAGTATTTAGGTCTGAAATACACACAAAACAAAGAAGTATTTGAACAATTTGTAATACTTTGTGTTTAGGTATGGTCTGCCAGAGAAGTACTGGCTTAATTGTTAGGTGTGGTGATTGATATCTTAATGTTCAACTTAACACACTCTCCCACTGAACATGTGTGCGTTTATCAGTGTATAATTGTGGGTGTGTGGTAATGTCTTCCTACAGCTGTGTCCTGAAGATGACGGTGAGCATGGCGAAACCGATGGCAGCAGCCAGTCCCAGGTCAGGGTTGAATAGCAAGGTGAGGATAAAGGTGACCACCCAGATCAGCTGAAGGTAAGAAAAAGAGAGTGATAATGAGTAACAAAGGGTAGTAAAACCATTCAACAAGTCTAGCAATGCTTAAATGTAGCACGCATTACACATGAGAAGCAAAAGTGTTGATGGAAATCAACTGCAACGTGATATTGTTAGATGCTTATCGGTAGTGAAGGAACACGTATAGTTTGACTTGATTGCAGCACCACAGAAAAAGGCCATGTTGTTACCTAAATGCAGCTCAATCAGCCTGCCTCAGGTGTATTTCATCAGCTGATAGTAATTGGGTTATTTTAATTTGTCATGCTTATTTATTTATTTATTTCCTGTCACCTTTGGGCTCCCACAGGAGAGGTAGCTATGTTGGAGAAATGTTCAGTCTTTAAGTGAAATTTGCAGTTAGGAAAATTTAAGTAGCAGCTGTAGTATAGTGATTTGTATTAACATGCTAACGTTGAGCATGCAAAGTTTCGCTTGTTATTAGTTTACATGTATACTGTTAAGATACAGTATGGATTCTGCAGACTTCGGGCAGTCTGTAGCATGCTGGTTTAACATGCTAACATTTAGCTATTATGCTAACATTAGCAAGTCAGAATAACACAGTGGGCCCTATTTTAACGATCTAAGCGCACGGCGTGAAGCGCATTGCACAGGTGCGTTTAGGGAGTGTCCAAATCCACTTTTGCTAGTTTGATGGCGGAAAAAAGGGTCCGTGCGCCGGGCGCAAGGTTCAAAAAGGTTGTACTTAGTGTCTTCATTAATTCATAGGTGTGTTTTGGGCGTAACATGCAATAAACCAATCAGAGTGTCATCTCCCATTCCCTTTAAAAGCCAGGCGCGTTTGTACTTTGGCGCATTGCTATTATGATGGCAGATTTGCACCATAATATTTTTATTTGTAATCTTTTGTATGTTTGTGTGCTGCTGCGCGTCCCTGTGTGTGTGTGTGTAACAAGCATAGTGGGCGCATTTTACTAATTTGCTGTTAAAATAACAATGAAATGCTGCGCTATCGACTTTAGACCAGGTTTTTGTTGATCAAGGCGCGATCGCTTCCCGCTGCTTCAAGATAGCAATACGCCAAGAATTCACCTGAACACACCTCCCTGTAAGACCAGCACGCCCATGGGCGCAAAGATGGGCGCAGGTGCATTTGCTATTTAAACAACACGGGCGCTGGACGGGAAATTGACAACTGCGTGGCTCTTAAACTAGCAAAGACACTTGCGTCGGGCTTTGCGCTGCGCCGGGTGCAAGCTAGGGCTCAGTATGTTACAATATAAGTGAGGATGACAGGCAATGATTATTAGTTTCAGGGGTTTCTTGTGCTGAAGAAGTTCTCATGAAGAAAGCACTGTTTATCTGAACAAACATCTGACAAATGGCTTGTGAAGCACTGGGATTTAAGATAATGATTAATATAAAAAGAAAAAAAGATATGGACATCTATACATCCTGTTACCAAAAAATGAATGAATCCATCTTCCCAAAGCATTAACCATTTCCTTGTCTACCTTTTAAGACACTCACCATGTCTACTTTGTTGCTCCTCCACAGTGCAGGGATGTCCATAAATTGCTTCATCATGCCATGGAGGTTAACAAAGATGATGGCGGCCAGCACTGCCTGCAAAGTGCAATAACAATTCGATTAGGAATATTTCAGTTGCAAAACCAATTTTGCTTGGATACGAAGGAGGTTCTACAATTGTTACAAGGTTCCCTCTAACCTGGTGCATTATTCATATTATTGTCTACATTAAGATTTGACCCCAAGGCAGGACTTTTTCTTTAACATGAACACAGCACAGCAGTCAACACAATAAAGTGCAACTTTACAGACTCTCCAGTCAGTGAGCATTGAGCGACATTTCATTCAGATTTAATTAGGTGAGAGTCCAAAGTACCCTTTCAAAATGTCCATGCCAGTTTTTCCTTGGAGCATTATTTAACCCCCTTCCCAACAAGCTAGCATGGCATAGTTTATACCTATGGATTCCTTAGATCTTCTAGAGACTATACTACAGATTGTTTGTGGATTGGATCAATATCGGCTCATTCAAAAGAACATTTTTTTTTTTTAAACCAGCCCTAGTGGCTTTAGTCTGAAGCTGAAGAAGTATCTGTTGCTGGCCTTATAGCAACACAACCTCAGTTGTTGTCTATATTTTGATGAGGAGGGCATATAATTATGCAAACCCATTAACTTGGACACGTGTATGCTCATGCTTGTGCACAGATGCGAACACATGCAAACCCCCCCCACCACCCCTGCCCCCCCACACACACACACACACACACACACACACACACACACACACACACACACACACACACACACAGTACCTTCGGCAAATCTTCAAAGAGAGTTCCAATCCAGAGCGTGATGAAAAGGATAACTATTGCTGATAGAGCCCCGGCAACCTGCAGTGAAGACAGAGGGTAGATAGAGGCATGATGAATGGAAATCAGGAGAGAGAGAGAGCGATCAGAGGAAGAGAGTTAAAGAAGAAGAAACCATGAATGATGTAGTGGTTATTAAAGTGAATTGGTAAATGATAATTAGAGGAGTCATGGCATCATCAGTTAAAGCCTCTCCTCTCCTCTGCAATGGGCCTCAGCTGATTAATGGTGTTGTCAGACTAAATCGGTTTAGCCTTTTAGCGAATCTGTGTTTGTGTAGGTGGACTTCAACGATGTGAGCGAAAATCGATTGTGTTAAGTGTTTTTTAATGATGCCACTTATAAGAGTAACATTGATTATGGCCCATTTCTCCACTCCGTTTAACCTTTAAGATAGCCCAGCTTTGTAGCTACGGGCAGAGTGAAATGTTGGAATCAAAATACTGATCTGAAAAATGATCTCATGAAACATCCTTGTCAAGTTTAAAAAACGCCACGCATTAAAACCAATAAGCATTTTTCTAAATGTTGCTGACATCCTTTTCAGCTGTGTGGGATAAATACAGGAGAAGATACACCTATCTTATAAACTAAATAAAGAAAAGTCATCCCAGCTTTTGAAATGTAACTTTATAGTGGTACATCAGTGGCAGGATGTAGCAGCAGTAGCAGTATACTACCTAATAGAAGGCTACAGTATGTTGACCATAAAAGCAGCTGTGTTAATATTGTTTCAATGCCAGGTGTGTGGATAATGATTTTGTAATGTGTGTTGATTTTAATTTTTTTAGGGAAAGTTCTGCCAGCCTGTTATTGTACTATATAAGATACAAAAACACTATTAACATGCATACAGTAGCCATTTTAAGGCCTAATATCAGGAGCTAAATATAATTGAAATTATTCAGATTTTTTTTCCCCCGGAAAGGGTGGGTTTTTAATATTTTGCCTTTACCTTTCTTTACTTCTTTCCCTGTTCTGCGGTGATTTGTGTAACATTAACATGCTCGTCCCAAAAAGAGATTTTGATCTCAAGCAATCGTCCACGTTAAAAGGTAAGTTCTCTTAAATCACAAAAGAAAATTATATTTCCTCACTTACCTCGAGTAGCATAGCCATGCAGATACAAGGAGAGGTAAGTGTGAAAATATATATATTGAATGTGAACTGACCCTTTAAAAGTCAAACATGTTATTCATTTTGTAAAATGTAAGTCTCAAACTAGACCTACTTTGTTCACTGATTTCTAAAATCATATGTGTAAATTATTTCTGTATAGAGAGATAAGAGCCCTCTCACAATGTGGAATAATGTCCACTTATACCAACCTGAGTCTTCCCTCCTGTGCTCTCCTGAACCATGGTGCGAGACATGGAGCAGCTGATGGCGAAACACTGGAAAAATCCTCCGATGGTGTTACTCAGACCCAGGGCGATTAATTCCTAAACCAGGAAAAACACACTATAAATATGCAAGGTATCAACCTTAAAACAGCAGATCATCCTTAATTCCACCCATCCCCTCCCTACCTGGTTGCTGTCCACCTTATATCCATATTTTAGGGCGAAGATTCTTCCCAGTGAGATGGCGATACCGTAGCCAACCACAGACAGAGCGAAGGCATCCCCGATCACCTGACCAAACAGAGAGGCAGCTGGGAGAACAGGTGGCTGTAGGCTGGTAGACATGGAGAGTAGAATACATGGCCCATTACAAATACTTCATTTTTCATGTGTAAACAGACATTGCTGTGCTTGGTGTGTGTTTCTTACCCTGAGGGAATCACGCCCACCACATCCACTCCATATTTCTCCTGCAAGTTAACTTGCCAGGAGATCACTGTAGCAATAACAATCTGGAGAAACAGATAATACGAGTATATGTATAAGTGGGTGTAAATGTAATAGCGTGTGTTTATCTTTGTAAGGAACTAACTTTCCATAGAGTATATTAAAAGTGTATATACATATTCCTGTATACTCACACCAACCAGCTCCACAGGGATAGGAACAGGTAGTTTTTTACTCAAGTATGTGTTGAGCTCCTTAGCAAGGATCAGGCCTAATATAGCAACAATACTGACCACAAGTGTACCAATGTTTGTCTCTGGAATGAGATAGCATATCTCCAACACAGTCTGGAAAGAAAGAAAGAATATCATTATTGCTTAAATGCTTATTATGAAGAAGCACAAGAGAAATAAGTAGCACAAATATACACCGCATTTATACAAGAATATACAATGCTCATGTTAAATTCTTGTCGATCACTGAGAAGAACGTCAGCTCTATTGGCTTGTAATCATAAGGCGGAGGCAAATGTCTCCATGGCTTTTATGTTTTGAAGATAAAAGCATACGTATAGGATAGATATGTTATACTTTCCAGCACAAGATCCTTGATGAAGTTTTAGGGTTAACAGTTGACATTCTTTCACTTGTAGAAATCACTAAGAACTGTCCAAAATGCTTTGGAAATATTTAAGGCCTTACTCTGTAAAATTAAATAAAAAACATGTAGAAGCAAACAAGTGTTAATGACTGTGTTCCTTCTTACATATAACAATGAGAAGGGTCCACTGTATCTCTCAGGGCTGATGCCAAAGGTGTATTTGAGCTGGGACACAATGACGTGGATGGCAGCGCCTGTGGTGTAACCTCGGACCAGAGGCTCAGACAGGTAGGTCACAACAAAACCAAACTGGACTAGACCGAGTAGAATCTACATACATAACACAGAATGAAAAACACAAGGAGCTTCACATTATAAGAAGGGAGAACAAACAAACGCAACTTGCTAGTGTAAAGTTAACTGGCAGTTATTTTAACATTTTAATTGGTCAAAATATCTTATTGTCTGTTGAGCAGTTAAACATCCACATCCCTAGGAAAAACTTCTTAAGCCATCAAAACTTAATTAATTACAATTTCGCTCCATGTCAGATTCAAGTTTCACTTTCCATGATCCGTGACTGATGGAGGAGCATCTTGGCAGCAGGGATTTAAATCTTTAATTGACAATGTCTGGGAAAAGAAAATCTAAAGTGTGGGTGCACTTTGAAATAGCAATTTTTGATTTTGAATCTGATCGGACTATGTAAATTCTTAGTCGGGGACAACCTTAGTGATGACAGCACGTCTGTCCAAGAAACACCCAATGGGAAGATTACTCCCAAAAATTTGATTTCCAGATCAGAGAATCTCTAATTTACCTGAAATAATCCGGACATAAAGGTGACAGCTGCAGCCACTCGGATCCTCTCTGCATCCCGCAAGCTGATATTAACTATACTTGAGTTGGTCATATTGTCCCATATCAGATAGTTGGAGTCTGGGGCCAATCGCTCTGTCACCCCTCCTATCATCACACTCATGACCGCATATGTTCCTGAAGAAAGGAGACAGAGCCATAACACATTTTTGTTGGCCAAATAACAACATATTGGACATTATGAGAGACATCTTTCTCGACATTTTTTTCTCACATTTTTCTTCTTGCCACGACTGATGGGGTCGAATGTGATATATTATGATCTGCCAGAAATGAGCAGACAAAATAAAAAAAGAAAGAGTTGTGAAGTTGGATGAGCTACTTCGGGCGGCCCTGGTTCCAGAAGTAAACATCCCATTTATTTTCCCATAGATAATGTTACATGACCCACAGTTAAAGCACTTCAATGGCATGGATCAGCATGCTGCCGAATTAATCATCAGTACAGAGGTTAACAACTGTGTTAGAAAATATCTGCTTCTTTGATAAAAAGTCAAAAGGTACAAGCCTGTGTAAGTATGGCGCTGTATTTTAAACACAAATGCTTTGCTACGACTCTAATTCATGCCTTGGACTTGCTTCTTCCCCATTGCACTGGGGGCAGTGGCTCAGGGGTATTGCAGTATTTAGCCCAGTCCGCCATGCCAATGATGAATGTTGATGTTGAAATAATTCAAACTGGTGGCCACAGCAAAAATTATATAATCGTAATATACTGGAATGCACAATACGGAAATCATTTTTGATGAACCAGTGGCTCCTCGGTCTTTTTTTTTAATGCCAAAAATAACGCCAAATATCCATTGTTTTTCCCCTATATTCATTTTGCAGCGGTGCACCGCCATGAACTGCAGCGACGCACTGATGTGCTGCGTCCTGCTGCGTCCTGTCGCGTCCACCCATGCTGTGCTGTGCAACATTACACCCCGTAACGCCCTGCTGTGCCCTACTATGACATGAACTACTACGACTGTAGTCACTGTTCCATTATTTTTATTGTGACTATTACTGCCACTGTTCATCACACCCCCAACCGGCACCGTCAGACCAAGAGTCTGGGTCTGCCGAGGTTTCTTCCCGAAAGGGAGTTTTTCCTCGCCACTGTCGCAATAGCTACTGCTAATGTTTGCTCTTGGGGGAATTATTGTAATTGTTGGGGCTTTGTAAATTATAGAGTGTGGTCTAGTCCTACTCTATCTGTAAAGTGTCTCGAGATAACTCTTGTTATGATTTGATACTATAAATAAAACTGAATTGAATTGAATTGATGTCAGTCCATGAATGAGGCAACCGTCTGTGGTTAGGTCACGCCTGTAATGGCACGACAGTCGAATGTATCATCTAAACTGCTTAAGCCAGTTGAAACATTGCCGGTAGGCTAATGGTTACAAACAGGCGCGGTAGTGAACCACACAGTGCTCTGCTGACGGATTTAGTGTTTTTGTACTTTTTTTTGGCTGAGCTAGGCCAGAGAATATTCGGTTAGAATAGATGGGAGATGTGTGGCTGGGTTGGTTCAGTGGGACGAACAGGTGCACATATACTGAAAGGCTTATGCCTTGACGGCAGAGGTCAAGGGTTCGAGTCTGACCTGTGGCGAATGCCTGCATGTCTTCCCCCTTTCTCATCTAGCTGTCCTATCCATTAAAGGCAGAAAAGCCCAAAAAGATTGGTGATGTTTTGCCATCATTGTTCTCCTGAAGTTTGCTGTGAGTAATGTAATCTAGCTTTTTATCAAGTTAGTGTCAAGTCACATTGACACTGTCAATAGTTCTTCTTTGAATACTATCCACACAAATTTATGGTGGATTAACCCTCCCCCCTTTGTTAAAATGACTGGTGAGCAGAAGTGATAGAGTACAAACCGACTGAGATGTGCTTGGATGTGCCAAAGATGAAGTAGATGAGGACTGGGTAGAAGGAGGAGTAAAGGCCAAAGACTGGAGGAACAGATGCTAACAGGGCATAGGCCATACCTGCAGGGATAACAAAGGACAAATATGATTCCCTACAATACAGTCATAACAGCTATAACAAGTAAAGATATTGAGTAGTAGGGTAATGCACAACCTGCAGATTACCATTGAAAATAAACTAATTTTAACATCTTTTCATCTCTTCTACCTGCCCACCCCTCGCTGCATCTCAACTGAACTCATCCCCTGAACCTCCGTCCTTACCCTGCGGCAACTGCATGATCCCCACACTGATTCCAGAGATCAGGTCACCCAGGGCGTTTTCTCTGATGGAGTAACGAGGCAGCCATGACATAACAGGAACGCTACCCAGCAGGCAGTTCTTCAACCTGGGGCCAGAACAGCTGAGTTTGTGTGTCAGAGAGACAGACAGAGAAAAAGAAGAGACAGAGGGGTACATTGTTGTTGGGATATGCTTTGATGTCAGCGTACGTGTCGAGTCTGAACTCCAGGCCACTTGGCTGATGTCTTGGTGTTGTTTTGACCTACTTTTTTGCCACTTTTGATGTTGACTTAACTTTTTATCCAACTACCAAAATAATTTAAAACAATATCTTTAATTCTCTCTGTCTGTCAACTGTATGTTTAAAATCATTAAACCTCACAAATCCTTAAAAAATCCTCACCAAACAGTATTCTTACATTTGGAAGGACATATGACTTCCTGCTATTGGTCTTAGACGTGGATGGGGTCTTGATCCTGTTTGTGATCTGTTTTATCTCTATATACTTCAACATTTCAGCATTTTCTGAGATTATAAAAGTACTTTTCCTTACTTATTTGTCAAGTGACTGCATTGTGATTATGCGTGCGTTTATGTTGGAAACAGGTGACTTAGAAATACAATTTCACTGTGAAAAGGAGGACAATATAAAAAAAAAAAAAAAGATCTTTTGTAATTATTTCCAGGGATTTTAAATCTAAGATGTGGACAAACGTTAAACTACTTATCATGTCTTCTCATTTACTTGCTGCGTGGCCAAAGACCTTTTGACATGCATACCCATGTTCAGCATTTGCAAGAAGTTATTAAGTAGGTGAAGCAGGACTTTGTAAATGTTGCTGAGTGTAATATGATGTACTGAGTGAAAGTGTATATTTACCTATACTGTGACTTGTAATATATCAAGATCTCTATCATGTCAGTGATTCATGTTGTCATTGCTCATTACTGCTGTGCATGGTTGCATGGCAATCATCTGTTAATGTGTAACTTTACTAATGTCTTGCTGCTTCCTGTCACTCCCCATGGCTTCTAGAGAAAGCTTATATTGTTGCTCTAGCTGTCTTTATGATGTCTTATTGACTTCTGTCTGTACATTGTAACCTGTACTAATGTCTTGCTGCTTCCTGTTGCTCTGGTCTGAAAACGTCTGGCCAAAGGACTACAGTTAAAAGTTAGCGAGCTGGCTAACACTGGCACATTTACAGAAATGTTGATTCATGTGAGTTGTCCTTAAAATACATGAAAATGAAAAGTTAAAATGCACAGTAAAGTAGATGTGGGCAACTTTACCTCATTGACGTTTTAACCTTCTCACATAGAGATGTTTTTGAGTCAGACTTTTGTGCCATCTCATCCACTGCTCCCTCGTCCAGGATCTCCCTGTGCACGCTGTAGCCCACCCGTCTCCTCTCTGCCATGGCTAAAACTAGCTGGAAATCAAAAAACATCTTATTTTCTTTCCAAATATTTAGTTTTGGCAGAAAATCTATTCCTTATGTTTCAATCATTATTGCACAATGCGGCCGTTATATTTTCCAGTTTTTTTCCTCTCCATTTCGTAAGAAAATACCTAAAAGAATATCTATAAAAAAACTTAACATATTACTCTATCAACAAGATGTTAGTCTAAATATTGTTTTGGCACAATAACAGCTGTAAAAATACAATTAGTTAGTTTCATGTTTATTCACGTCTTGATCGCGATCCCTCTGGGACTGAACTGTTAAAAACTTTGATCATAATTACCGTGTGTGTTCCAGCTGAAAAAAATGCTTTCTATGTTGAAAAGACTTATTTTACAAAAAGCCTAGAACCTACTGAATCCCTGAGATGAACCATTCATATTTAGTGTAGGTTTTCAGAAGAGCGCTATAATGTTTTGTTTTCTATACTGATGTCTTTTATCCGTTTTTCCAGTTCAGAGGACATTGATCCAACTCCAAGTCTATTTCTTGTCAGGGTTGTAAAGAAAATCGTCCACCTCAATTAAGAGTGAATCCTCTCTGTGTGCAGTGGTCCTCAGGCTTCAAATCAAATCTGCTGTAGAGTTTTCTGTCAGATCAAAGTGGCTCCACTGCTTTTTTGTTCCAGCAAACAGAAGAAGGTAAGGTTTTATTTTAAAGAAAAACCTTCTCAGCCTGCCCTCTCCCTCAGACTGAGGATGAGATGGTCTCGGTCTACGTTGTGGCTCCACTGCTGTGACTTGTGACCTTGAAGGGAAATCCAGATGACAATGGACACTGTTGTGGAGGGATAGGGCAAAGGTGGTAACAGATATGGTAGAAATTAGGGATGGCAATGCATGTTTGTTTATTAACAGAGTGAGTTAATTTGTCATATGTTTAATTTATTATGTCAATCATCTTTTGCCCCATGAAATAAGAAAATGGTTCAACATGCAACATCAATTTACAGCTATTTTGTATATCTGTGTTTTATGTCTTTTCTTTTATCTGTGTGTGATTAGATTAGTCAGCCATTTCAGCTTAGTCAGGGTTGTAGTTGTTAATTTATAATTGCACCACAGGTAAATGAATGGGAGGGTCTGTGTAATCAATGGAAGAACAGATACTGGTTAACTAAGTAGGACAAACAATATGCTTTCTTAAAGGCACAGGGTGTTTTTTATGTGCACAAACAGACAGATACTTTCATTTGCTTAGTCACACTTTGGTCTCTATTTTCCCCCTCAGCGAATCAGAGAGATGAAACCTTCAAATCCCTCAAACAACAATACTAGGTTGAAACCTAGTATATGACTGGACTGCGTTTGGTCAACGTGCAAAAATTTTGGCCAAACTGTTACACAGATAGTTAGTGGTACTGTCCATAATGTGAATTCCTGGATATTACTGTAAATGTTCATCTGCAATCAATGTTGCCAGCTCTTTTCCAATGACGGTAGCTAGCACTAGCTCCAAAAGTCCAGGTTGCCAGATGACGTCCTATGCTTATTTACATATACAAAAAAATCATACCTGCAAACTCAGAAGGGCTGAAAAAGGTGACACATTTTATACAGAGAAGAAAATAAAGGGAAAAGACAACATTTTCTTCAAGTAGAAAAACAAAAAAACATTCATTAACACCACTGAACATAAAACAACCCTAAAACTAATCTAGTGGGGAGTAAAAAAAACAAACTCTTTTGGCCTGGGCAAGCCTTTCAAGTGCCCGTTTTCTCTGTTTTGCCATGTGCCATATTTACAGCAGCACTATTGGATGGCTGGCAGCCAAACTCCACCCTCCTTTCACTGACTTTCAGCTGCCTTTGCAAAATAGAAGAAATACAAAATAAATAAGTTTTTAAATAAATAAAATTCTATAATAAATTAAAAATAAATAAATCTACAAAGGTAGGAAGAAGATCAAACAAACTATTTAAATATGTTATATTTATTAGAAACACCCTAATCGAAAGAAAGTTTTAAAGCGAGAGCGTCAACGTAACCATGGAAATTTACTACAACTGAACTCCCACTCCTGCGCCGAGTTGGCGTCCTCCTGTCTCCCCCCCACACCTACAGAGAGCCTGCGCACTAGAGTTTAGATTCTCTACCCGAGCCCGAACCGGACCCGACCCAACCCAACCCTCGGGCCAGGCCGATATTTTCCGCCGGTATCCTCGGGCCGGGCCCTTTGATCAAGCATTTGTGTTTTTTTAATCATTACTTTATTGGCCTTATTCGGTGGGGCGAAAGCTATGCCTCTCCAGCAGCAACGTGCACGGCTCGGGCTTTTTTTGGGCCCAATCTAAGCTCTACTACGCACGGAGTAAGAGGGAGAGCCCTGCGCTGTTGGCAGGAGAGCCATGAACAGCGATTACACTGAGACGCATGCATGGGAATAAATAATATATTTGAATATAATTCTGATGATCCTAATAAGTCGTTACATTTTGTTGAGTCGCGCTTTTAGGAGGAAAGTTGCTATAATGGCCTGAAAGTCGCCAAGTTGGCAACGCTGTCTGCAATTTTCTGTAGTGGTCCCAGTAATACTTGTTCTACAGTACAGGAGCATACCATATGACATGGTTAAGCTATGTTTGAGTCAAATAATTGAGGACTGCTTTAATATGATGTATTCAACAATATAATCATGCTATTATCAACAATTATTGTTATGTATTACTAAATAAAGCCCGCTTATTAAGCAACTGTAGGAAGGCATTCGAATGTCAACAGATGAGCGCATCAGCGCACATGGGGCAACAAGCGCTACGTTAATAAGCTGTTTTAAATTTTAAATGTTCAATGTGTTAACCTTTCCTGATTGCTTCGCTTTCTGACCTTGGTCAGAAAACCAGAGAGACTCGTTACCTCCAGGGCCGACGTTATAAAATGAATAGCGTCGGGTTAAAATCCGTTTCTGGTGAGCAAATGAATGAGCTTGGCTTTCATCTTTCCATCTTGGAAAACAGTCACGAGCAGTCAAACCACGAATGCCATGCAACCAGTAACCAGTAACATAAGCTCAAACACCGCGTTCGTGGCCACCGGTTTTGTGGTTGGTTGTTTAAAGCTAGAGACGCATTCAATTAGAATGAAAACAGATCCCAGAGAACGTTTGACTCGGTACCTATATGTTATTAACCCCTAGGTTCATTTTGCGCCGGGAATTGTCCTTTAAACTGTTGCCAGCTTGTTTTTTCTGACACATTTTGTCCAGTCATGTTTGTCTCTAGTTCTCTATTGTGTCAAAGCTTTACTGTATCTCCCCTCCTCTTTCTGTTTCTCTTTAAGTCTTTGTTTTCTCTGTCACTGACACAGTATCATCAGGGGCCATCGCTATCTTGCTGGTTAAAAGCTGGGCAATTTGTGTGCCTTATGGATAAGGCACTCCTGAACCAGTGATTGTTGATTTAATTCTTAGGTAAGTTGATTGTCAGCAGAGTGGCGCAGCGGAAGCGTGCTGGGCCCATAACCCAGAGGTCGATGGATCGAAACCATCCTCTGCTAAGAGCGTTTTAGTGGGGGGGGTTTTCCACTGCTTTCTGACTGACACAGTAACATGGATATAACCCACATTTGTAGTCACTCTGAATGAGTAACCAGAGTAATCCAACTACATTCATTAAAAGACAATGCCCTGTCGGAAAAAGACCAGCGACAAAAACTGCCACCAGCAAGAGTCCTTCATAATCACAGTATTTGAGAAAGGGAGGAAATTCCCTGCTGACAGCGCCAAAGCTAAAGAGATTACTAACAAGGTGATTGGAGTTAATTGCATTAGATTACTAGCCATTTTGAGGCCTACACACATCCCAGTCGTCGTCATTTTGCCGTCTTCCCCAAATCTACAACATGGTGGCCCCACACATTCATGGGCTACTGGCTTGTGTGAGAATGCTCAGCCTCACGGCACAGTGGATTGACAAAGATTTTAACTTGAAAAGCAGATAAAAGCATTGTTACAGTCCAAGGATAATATATTAATATTGTACTACTTTTGTAACGGTTTTTACATTTACAATTAATTTACGTTTAACAAAATCTTTTAGTTCGGCTATGTAGCCTAAGTACTGAAAGATTACTGTCATTGAGTAGGTAAAGTTAGTTGCATAACAGGCTAAAAGGGCTTTTGAAGTAGGTATTTTTCATGTGAAAGGATATATTAAACTCAAGGTCTTCCTTTTCTTCTTTCCAAATTTAGTTTCAATCAAATGCATCAACTCACACTGTATATAAAATAAATAATAAAAAGATATATGGAAACAAATTAAGATTGCGTATTGAACATGCTCAACGTCCAGTGCCAGGTGTATTGCCCATACCGAAATGTATTCTCTGACCAAATTGGTTCAGTTATCAGTTTACAATAGTCTTTGTTTTTCCCTTCGAACATTCCTCTTTTCCTTTAAAAGGTTATTCCTTTTAGGTACTAGTTTTAAATGAGTCTTGAGTTTCTTTGCTATGAATGTTCCTTTAAAGTTGACAGTCAACCTTGGACCTTTAGTCGTTTCCTTTGATTTGGTTCCTACTGCCCCCTTAGAACGGTACAACATCCAGATTGCAGTGTCCAGATAAGAGGAGGGCATCCACAATCATCGATCCCCACACAGCAGAAGAAGCAGTTCAAAATTGTCATCAGAAAGGATCCTCCCTAAAAAAAAAAAAAACAAGTGTAAAGAACAGTTTAGTCTCGTGGGGGGCTGCGCCAGATGTTCCGGCGATTATCCAGTAAATGAACCGTCATCGATCCAGACTAGTCGGACTATAAAAATTACGTCCCGACAGGGAGTCCCGTGTGCACTACACCCTATAATAATATCAGGAATGTTAGTTATGTGACTTATTTGAACAAAACAATAACATTTCTAAATTGTATTATTTCTATAGGTGGGTGTGGATGTGCGCAATCAGATGGCAGGTTGTGTTTGTGTGTTGACCTGAAAGACACAATGCGCACAAACGAGATGGACATATTTAAATGTTGAGGAGACGTATTGTCTTCTTTCATTTGACATTTCATAACGTAATCATTTGCACCATGATTATATTTACAATATAGTTTGCGTGCGTGGGTGGCAACAGCTCATTACAAACAACCCCATATTTAAATGTTATATTATATCCTTACCGAAATAGTAACATAACACACGATTCACCTGTATTGCAAGGAAATATGACTGCTAAACAGCTAGCTAACTTTAAGTAAGTTAACGTTAGCTAACTCACCAGTATAATTCACTTAACATTGTTACTGTAAAATAAAAGTTATGAAATAAACAACACCGGAATGTGGGCGATTGTTAGCAGAGTGGCGCAGCGGAAGCGTGCTGGGCCCATAACCCAGAGGTCGATGGATCGAAACCATCCTCTGCTAACTGTATTTTACTGGCAGCTGGGCGGTCTCTTCTTCTGCTGTCTTACTGACAGATTAGGCTAACATCATGGAATGACGCTTTCACAACAACCCTTCACTTCGGCTCGTTTTTTATTCGTTCCGTTGATGAACAAACTGTTTTCATTAACATTCAATTAATGAAAACAGTTTGTTGATATAAGACACACACACACACACACACACACACACACACACATATATATATATATATATATATATATATATATATATATATGTGTGTGTGTGTGTGTCTGTGTGTATACTATCTGTACGATGTATGACATACGTTGGAACGATATATATACATCGTTCCAATGTATGTCATACATCGTACAGATGCGGGATCATACATCGTCCCAACATTTGCTATACATCTTAACAGATGCGGTCTCAGGCACATCTTCCTGACATATGTTATACGTAGTACAGATGTCAGGAAGATGTGCCGATCAATTGATCTTGCATTAACCCATTTAACAAAAGTCAGTAGCCTATAGGTCACACGAAATTACTTGAAATGTCTTTACTAAATTACATGAATTGCTAAAGTAAGATAGATAAATCATACACAATTACTCATAATAATACATTTTATTTATAAATAGCTTTTCAGGGTAGCTACTCAAAGACAACTTACAGAAGTTCAAATAAATAGCACACTATAACACATTAAAAGCTATTCTGAAAAAAGCATGTAGCTAGATTTTAAGATAATTATCTTACTGTGGTTACTACTAAGGGCTAATGTACAAAAACACTATTAAAAGCTTAAACCAGTGTTTTTTAAAGTCTGAGACTGTGGGCTTCCCCTCAGAAAAAGAGCTGGGGCACGCACCTTTCCTGGGAACGGTGTGCAACGGCTTGAGTTATGTTTTCTCTCGTTTGGTGGGTGTGTCTCTCGATTATTGGCTGTGTTCCAGGTGATACCCAATCAGTAGAGACGTGTCTGTAAACCCGTGGTAATAAAAAGGCGCTTGCACACACAGCAGGATGTCCAATGCACCCTGTTTCAGTTTAAAATAAGGCCAAAGCCGGTCTTATTAGAAATTCTTTGATAAGGCTATAGCCTATATATTTTAAAGTTGATAGTCAGCCTATATATATTTTACAGTTGACAGTCACTTTTTTTAGTATTGTCTTTTTTCTTTAAATTCCTTTAAGATCTCTAAATGTGGCCTCAGTGTTTATTAATAAAACTTAGAGAAAAAAACTGCCTCTTAATCTCTGAAGTTCTTCGCAGCGCTTTTTCTGTGTGCTTCTGCTAGTGGGAGGCCAGGCCAGTTCAGTTTTCACAGCCAGTGAAAGAAAACCTCCATTGTGATATGCTTATTTAAACATGGCACAATGTAAGCAGTGGACTTTTAAGAACTTTGTGCCACAGTGTTCATTTTATTAATGTGACACACACAGGTCGCACCAGATAACTAACTATTTATTGAATAGTTATTCATGATCCTATCTTATCAATAAGGAGGGATTCATTATGACTCCTTAATATTTATTTAATCAGTCAGCCAACCACTTTTTATCTACGGTGGCCCTGAAGTCCAAATCACAAAAGCAAATAGAAAAACGCAACAGCAAATCATAAAACATAACGGCAAATAGGAAAACATGACGGCAAATAGGAAAACACAACGGCAAATAGGAAAACACGACAGCAAATAGGAAAACACGACAGCAAATATGAAAACACGACAGCAAATAGGAAAACACGACAGCAAATATGAAAACACGACAGCAAATAGGAAAACACAACGGCAAATAGGAAAACACGACAGCAAATAGGAAAACACGACAGCAAATATGAAAACACGACAGCAAATAGGAAAACACGACAGCAAATATGAAAACACGACAGCAAATAGGAAAACATGACCGCAAATATGAAAACACGACAGCAAATATGAAAACACAACGGCATTAACTTCTACCGGAAAAGGTAGGGCCTATCTAGTAGAGGACGGACCCTCCTGATTGGACAGACGGACTGTCTGTCTTTTAACACGGAGAGTTGAAAAACACGGAAAAGCGCCTACTTTTAACCGAGAGACAGTCCGTCTGTCCAATCAGGAGGCTCAGTGTTTTCCTGTTTGCTGTCGTGTTTTCCTGTTTGCTGTTGTGTTTTCATGTTTGCTGTCGTGTTTTCATATTTGCTGTCGTGTTTTCCTATTTGCTGTCGTGTTTTCCTATTTGCTGTCGTGTTTTTATATTTGCCGTTGTGATTTGCACTTCAGAGCCACCGTATTTATCAGTAATGCCTCTGTTGTAATATTGAATTTCTAGGACATAGGCTACATATAAGCCAATTGATTCTTAAAAGCTCCATGTCTTTTTATTTTTTATTTACTTAACCAAGATGGTTTCTTGATTTCAAATTTTTTTCAAGATTTCTGGCATAAATGGCAGAACAATTGCTATATGTCAGATACAGAATTCACTGAGGGAAGAAAAGAAAGGAAAGGAAAGGAGGAAAACATATAAAGCATTAAAACACATAAATAGAAGAAACAGGGGAAACAGATAAGGCATTGAAGACTCACATTGAAATTAGTATTTTCCAACAAAATGAAAGCTATTTATTTAAACAAATTAACTTCCCTGTTTTAGTGCTTACAATTTTGACAAGTTGAGAGGGTAGTTTTGGCTATTGTTGAGGAAACAACTCATAACAAACCTGATTAGTATTTACAATGTGCAGGAAACTACAATGTCCATCCTAACATATGACACAAATTTATTTAGTTTGTTCTTCTTCCTTCGTCATACATACATGAACCTTTTAACATACAGTTTTCCCATTTTGTTTCCGGTTTAGTAGTTTTATTATTAGTAAAATCATATTATCCCCACTGACATTATCATATATATACATTGCATTAGGTCATTGTATATCTTCTTTGCTGCTCTATTATGTTGCACTTTTGTGTTCTGCTAATTCATTTAGACACATTTCCCCAAATAGATGGACTGACAGATTTGGGATTTTTGGAAACTTTGAGATTTCCTTTAGAATTTTTCTGTGAGTTTGAACAACGTTTGGCTGAGCTTACAGCGTACAAGGACTGATTCACTAGTGGTCGCAGTTTTAGAGATTGAAATAAAGATAATCTAATTGAAAAAAAGAAATACAGAAGGAGGGGCAGCCACATATTTTCTATCATTCTCACTGTCTGCCTTTGTCACCAACAGTTAACCAACACTGTCATTGCACTTAATCCAAAACACAGTTCATCACAGAACAGGGTAGATGGATACTATGACGCAGTTATAAAAACAAAGTAAATTCCCATCTTCGGTATGTAGCAAAAATAATTGGGGAACAATTACATTTATTGTCTGGGAATGTGTGGGAAGTGTACACATAGACATATTGTGAAAAGTGTAATTGGCTTTCTTTTAAAGTGACCATATTATGCTCATTTTCAGGTTCATAATTGTATTTTGAGGTTGTACCAGAATAGGTTTACATGGTTTAATTTTCAAAAAACATCATATTTTTGTTGTAATGCATAGTGCTGCAGATCCTCTTTTCACCCTGTGTCAGGTCTCTGTTTTAGCTACAGAGTAAGACCTCTCAACTTCTGTAAGATCTTTGTTGTCAGTCGCACATGCGCAGTAGCTAGGTAAGGATTACATGAGCTAGCTGTTTCTGCAACTTTGGCCTGTACAAGGCAGGATTAGCCGGGAGACTTCTTCTAAATGAGGGCACACTTCCAACTTTGTGTGGAATACCTGTAGAACAACGACATGTAAGTAGTTGTATAAAATTTATTTTGTAGATTAGGGTGAATTTGTGTGTGTTGTAGCAGTGTTTTGCCATTGAGAACGAGCTAGCATGCTAACGGTTAGCCCCCTAGGCCCCTCGTCTCGGCTAGTTACGTAGAAAGCCGTGCAGATTTTGACCAGCTCACCCGGAGACTGAAGGCAGGACACATTCAGAAACCTGTATCTCACTCAAAACAGCATGGATGTTTTTTTTTCATGGTTTGTATGCGTGTGGAAGCACCAGAGACACAAAATAACACCCCAAATTACAGAAAAAGTGATTTTTATCATAATATGGGCACTTTAAAATAAAATGAAGCTGTGATTGTTCTGTCTGCAATCTATCCCCCCCAGGATTTGTCTTGCTGTCCTCTTGTTACAGTGAGATAACTGTCCTGTAATCTTCATTGGAAAGCAGCAGTCATGTAGGTTCAACATTCACTTGCATCTGGATTGATTTCCTGAGAAAGAAACAGTATATCTTGAAATGCTATTGTACCCTTTATTTTCAAGGATATGTCATGTAAAAGCATTAAAGGACATTACTTGAGAACATTTAGGAGTTTTCAGACAGCTCCCTCTGGAGCCACAAAAGGCTTCATACTGTACACCTGTTTCTCCACATATGCAGTAATACTCCGAAACACCTTTAGGATTGACTTTGATGTGTAAAATCAGTTAAGTTTCCCTTTAATGTGCACCCAGAAATACTGGAAAACTCTTGGACCAGTTCATCAAAACAAATGCATTTAAAAAAAGATGTGGTCTGGCATATAAGAAATATATCTCAATTGCTAAATAGGAAAACAAAACTAATTTAAAAACTCTTGATTGAATTCCCCCCCCCCCCCCATATTTTTCACAAATTAACTTATTAGCGAGACAGTGTGTACCTGCAGAGGCCTGGGCAGGGTGCTGAGGCAGTGCTGTACAGCATGGTGGACCGATGGGAAGAGACAGGAGCTGGGCAGGCTGTCTGCTATACAATCCTGAGTCTGGAGCTGAGATAAAACTCTCTCTGTTGACGTACAGAGAGCATCAGCATTGCACATTTTAAAGTTTCAAGTATTTGTGTCATGTGTGAATGAGTGAGTGAGTGAGTGAGTGAATGAATGTGTGAAAGAGAGACATAGAAGAGACAGTAATAAGTGTGTATAAAACATGGAGCTGACCTGGGCAAGCTGCCAGAAACACACTGACACCCTGGACTTCCAAGTCTTCTACAACCTGGTGAATGAATCACACACACACACACACACACACACACACACACACACACACACACACACACACACACACACACACACACACAATCATAATAAGGTCAAAGAGGAGGATGTGATAACAAACTATAACTAACATCTATTTGTCAAAAGCTGTGTGTGTGTGTGTGTGTGTGTGTGTGTGTGTGTGTGTGTGTGTGTGTGTGTGTGTGTGACCATGAGTATGAGGGTGAGTCTCATATTTTTAGTATCTAACATGCAAATACTGGACATCTAGTCTAGCCTAGTCTATAGCGACGACGTTTCATTTCCGGAATTGTTCAGGTGCCGCAGGAAATTCCACCGGATGTCCATCATTTCGGCCGGATGTCCGTTACCTTCCGCTTTGTGCTGGCATTTTAAACTCCTGTCAATTTATGAGGACTATGGTTAACGGCTCCTCAGATCTCTGCAGGGTAAATCAAGACAGCTAGCTAGACTATCTGTCCAATCTGAGTTTTTTTTTTGCATACACATGTTCCACCAAAACAAGTTCCTTCCTGAGGCTATTTTGCAGCGGCACCGTTGCTCCACTCGGCGTTTGTCACGATTGTGATTGGTTTAAAGAAATGCCAATAAACCAGAGCACGTTTTTCGCCCATCCCGGAATGTTGTGTGGACTAGCCAGACCCTCCTCCGCAGCACTGTGGAGGAAGGACTGGCAATGCGAAACAAAGTCTAGCCTAATAATTTCTGGTAAAAGTCTTTGATCAGCAGAAAGGAGTCAGTGTGAGGACAGCCAACCACTATTTTAAATGACTAGAAAAAAAGTGCAGAATTGCCAGAGATTTAGAGCTGGGAGAGGAAGTGGACTGATATCTATTCAAACCAACCTATGTTGATGTTCCCATCTTAAGAGATGAAATTAAACTGCAAAAGTTAGTCAGAGCTAAAAATAAATTACAATTACTAGTGTGCTTCATTGTTTTGTTTAGCTTTTCATGCATTATACTGTATAAATAAAGGCAGATTATATTATCCAACAAGAAAAGAAAAAATACAGAAAAGTTAAAGTTCATCATTATAAAAACAGAAATACTCATGGTAGAAAGGGCTTCCATAGAGGGGTCTTTTCTAGGGAAGATCATTTGTTGCATGAGAGATTATGTGTATTAATGAATGAATGAAAATAAACTGGGTAGCCAGTGTGAGAAGTGACAGACGTCTCAGACAAAGAAAAGAGCACCACCTGCAGAAACATAAAGTAAATTACAGGTAAAGTTGCCATAGTACCACCCAAACTGTTTGTTTGATTGATGGACGATATTTGGGCAGTTCAGTGCAGAATCACGACACTAATGAGTGCCACGCAGCAAAATAAAGAAGGAAAATAGTAGATTATTAGATGGTTTTGGTGTTTAGCCAAAATGAAACTGAAGATGAGTTTACACATTGCACTCCAGTCAGTTCTCTTTACTCACCTTGCAAAGTGCTGGCATGGCCACAGAGTCCATGAAGGTGACCGAGCTGAGATCCAGAACCAAGCAATGATTGTGTGTCGGTGTCTGGGCTGAGGAGGAGGAGGTAGAGGTAGGGGTGTGGATTATAGCTGGGTTCTTCTTCTGACCACGACTCACTGTCTGGATGTAGTGAGGAAAAGTTACACATGGAAAATTAGTTTACAACTTTTCCGCTGCCGTGTAACACATGGCGTATTGAAGAATTTCTTCAAACATCCTTGTGCAATTTTTCTATTCAAACCAGAGGGATCTAAATGCAAAGACAGATACACTCCAGCTGCATACACACACACCTCATATATTGCCTAGCGCAGATGCTGGCAGGGGTCTCGTAGAATAATGACCATATATTGATGGACTTCATGTGGAAGGGATGCGCTCTAAATGTGGAGAAGATGAACTGTGGGACTGATGTTCACTGGATTCATTCATTCTCCTAATTACAATTTTATCCCCATCTCTTAACCCTGAACTCTTTCACTCAAAATCAGCTCTTATTTCACTGATGCTGTTGCTCCTCTCTTCTTTCTATCCATCTCCTGAGTCATATTCATTCCACTGAGTTTGTTTGTGTGTGTGTTGGTACCTGCTTGATCTGTGTGAAGACAAGTTCAGAGTTGGCGAAGTAAATAGGACTGGTATAGGAGAGTATGGTCACCCCGGGAACTCGCTTTGCCTGTTAAAAAAACACAGACAACAGAGACACACACGATATGCATTTAACATTGTGCAGTACATCCATATTATAAGTTTGCACAACAGTGAAACACTGGACAGATGGCAGTCTGGTGCATTTGGTGTATGTAGCCTATATGCTACTTGATTGGCACAAACCCAGAAAGAATTTACTGAATTTGGCGCAAAAAAAAAGTTTTAAGTTCTTGGAACATACAATAAACCAGTGTGATAAATATCTACTTCAGAGACAGTAATCTGGCTCTACAGTGTGGGATCAAAGCCAATAAAAAAAAGAAAGAATTTATGGAGAATTAATTCATGAAAAAGAACTTCTACAAAGAAAGCCCCTGCAAACACCATCACTAATGCATGATAGGTACTTTGCAAAGTACACAGAGGGGAGAGGTATAACAGCCAGCAGTGAAACAGATTGAGGAGAGAATCAAATGGAGGGAACAGAGAGCGAGAAGTTGACAGGATTTCACTGATGCTCGGAGCCCAAACAGATTGCCTTTGGTGACAGTTTGGTGTTTTGATGTGTGACAGATGGTGGTTTTCAGCAAGGGGTGTATTTTTAGTGTGTTTTGGCTGTGTGACAGTACCGTTCAGCAGTGGTTTATTAAGTTTGTACAAGTCTGACCTTCACTGAAGAATTTGGTGTTATTTGGTGTTAGTTAACACGTTGATAATACTGTAATTTAATGGCCTGCTACATAAATACTTACATAAATGATTTCCAAACCTGTTTTAATATAATGTACCCTATTAGGGCAACATTGGAGGTCCATAGCTTTAGAAAATTGATTGTGAGGAATAGACTCAAGATGTGTTGAGGCTGGTGGAGAAGAACAATCGTTTTGGGGGGAAACTAGGACAGTCAGAGGAGAGTTCAGATTAAACCTGTTGAGCTCTGAGTGAATCCTCCAGGCTCAAGATCTACGACATACAGAGGCAGCATTTAAAGTGTTGTTTGGTTGGATTGTGTTCTCGTGTTTCATGTAATTTCCTGATTACTTTGGGGGCTTAACTTTGCTCAACTAACCTTGAAAAACACCAAACTTTAATCAAACAGTCTTTTTTTAAACAGGTTTTTCGAAAACTTATTGTGAGACCTGTGAGACAGATTGAGTTTACCTCAGTGTAGAGTCCCACATCTCTGTAACAGTCTGTACCAGGAATATGACCCAAAACAACAGTGGAGGCGCTGGAAGACGAAGACAAGATGAAAGAGACAGGGGAATAGTAATGAGAGTGCACGTCTGCCTGGTAGACAAGTGAGAGTAGGGAAGGGAACATAAAACCTTTGATGAAATGAGTCAAATGAATAAATGAGTAAAGACAAGACAAATCTACACAATATCCCATTTGCACACATATACATATACATATAACACTATTCTGAGTCTTTGATTCAGATTCATATCAAAAAAATAAAACAACAAAAAACACTGATACTCTCTTAGCAAATTTACAGTATGACCATGATTAAACAGTAATGTTTAAAAGATGTAAAATGCCCCATGTAGCACCTGTTAAATGATATTTACTGACTGTTGTGTCCTGTAGATGAGTGTGAGCAGAGAGAAGACGACAGCCACAGCCAGACCCAGGTCCAGGTTAAAGACCAGCGTTGAAATCAGCGAGGCTATCCACACCATCTGAAGGAGAGGAGGGAAGAGAGAGGACCAGGATCAGAGGGGGTGGTACTGTTTGTAACCATGGTTTTGTGTGTGCGTGTGTGTGTGTGCGTGTGCGTGTGCGTGTGTGTGTGTGTGTGTGTGTGTTAGTGTAGCCCACCAGGTCTAATCTGTCAGACTTCCAGAGCACACACACATCTTTGAACTGAGCCAGTATCCCTTGCAGGTTCACCACGATGATCACTGCCAACACTGCCTGGAACACACAGCAAGGAATTACTTAGATTAAGACAAGTGAGTCATCTTGATAATGAGTCTAATCCATCTGGATCCAGATGGAGGTATGACTTGACATTTCTTAAAACATCTTCACTATTCTGGTGGTTTATGGAAAGCAATACTGGCTGGAGAAGGGTCAACACAAACTTATAGGGCACTTGCTTAACAACATATATGACAAACTCATATGTCTCATATGCACTTTACCTTTGGCAGCTGCTCAAAGAGGTGACCAATCTTCAACAGGATAGTTAGAATCACCAGAGCTGATACCAAACCGGCCATCTGAGAAATGAAATGAAAACACAACAGAAGGACTATAGTTAGTTAGTTAGTTAGTTATGTTTTATTTCTGTGTCATGCCAAACATTTTGGCCCATCCCACATGGGATTACAAGACACCACAAATTTACTTATTTAATAAACATCTTCCTGTTGCATATAGAAATACATGAGTACAAATAAAAACATATACACACATATACACATACATGTATATACACGTACACACATACACATACACACACACACACCACACGCAAACAACAAATTCTCATTTACAATTCATCTTGATAAAGAGCTTTTTTCCTTTTCTCCCAAGCTTTATCTAGATAACTGGCTAATTTATATGTTTCATCTGTGAACAGCCTATACAACTATGAGTAAAAAGAAAACAAACTATATAAAAAATAAAAGATTAGATATCAGTTTATATTGCTACACTATACAGTCTTTAACACAGTGCAAAGACAAAGGTGGGTTTGGGTTTGTCTTTTGGAAAAGAATACATTACCTGTGATTTGACACCAATGCTATCCTGGATCATACTGCGAGAGAAGGAGCAGCTGACAGCGAAGCACTGGAACATTCCTCCTATGGTGTTGCATAGACCCAGAGCCAGAAGGTCCTGAGGCAGAGACAGACAGCAGGAATTTGAAAAGGATGTACTGAGGCTGCAGGCCATCTCAGGGATACTGCTGGAGTGTACTGGAGTGTACCCAATGTCCAGACCCTGAAATAATATCTTGGGCTGAGGGTAATCCATCAAAAAAATATTTTTCCAGGGTTTGAAACGGTGGTCTTTAAGGTGCAAGGTATGATGAAAAGTACAGATTTACGTCGATGGTACTATTGAGTTTGTTGCTCGTTAAACCTGAGGCCAGGGGAGTATGTCAACGATTGGTTAGAAATATCGAGCTATGAGAGGAGATTTCACAATGAGGCTACAAATGGAAGTTAGCAGTACCTGGATTAAAGAACTTTTTGTAAGGAAAGTCCGATCTACGTCAAACCGTGTGGCTTTGCATCAGTCAAAATCAATCATCCTGTCTCGCTACTATCCTAGCATAGATTCAACCTAAATATTTAGTGAAATCTACAAATACTGTAATGTCATTGTGCCATTACACAGCCATTGTGGTTGTGTGAGGCTTTAATTAGCCTCCTTTTGAAGGACCAATCAGATCACAGCACCAACATTGTAGAAATGTGTATCAGTGGCAAATCTAGCTGCAGTATTATATCTGTAGAGCTGGTATTCTACAGTAAAGTAACATGCTGTGAACTTTTACAGTAAAAGATTGTTGATGTATTGTATATTACAGTTGTAATACTGTAAGCTAGCAGTATATTGCTCAGAGTAGTTTTTAGTCATTTCTCCAGTGCCAGGAGTGTCTTACAACATAAGCACAAAATATCACTGCTTTATTTTTAAACTGATGCAGATATTAGAAGACTAATTCTTCTTGCGTGAAAAAAGACCCTCAACTTTGAAGTTTGTCTCACTTCCTCTACCCATTATCTGAATAAGTAATTCATATGCATCTGTAGTACGCATCTGTACAGAATATGTACTTTTTTTTGTGTGTGCAATTTTCTAAAATGCAGACCCAACTACAAAAGCTTGAGATCTTCGTGGCCCTCAGATGAACTACATGAGAGAGAGTTAAAACTGCCATGAATGTACCTGACTGGAGTCTACATGGTAGCCATGTTTGTGGGCGAACACGGAGCCCATGGCTGAGAGGAAACTGAAGCCGACCAGAGCTGCAGACAGGGCAGGAATGAACAGCTCTCTGGCCTGAGAGAGAGATGGAAGGACTGGGGAAGACAGGCTAGAGAAGAGGACGAGGAGGACAAAGGAAAGACATGACAGCTTGATCAACTGACAAATGACTCATTTTATTCTTTAAAGAAAGTAAATGACACATACAGTAATCTAAAGAATTATGACCACCAGTTGAAGCTGAGTCACCCCATGCATTACAGTCATTCCCTTAAAGCTATCAAGGATAACACAATAAAGCTAACCAGCTTATTTTGTACGATGAGAACAGAAGTATGAAGAATGGGAAGTTAGAAGAAGGTCAAAGTGTCAGAAAGATGAAGATGAAAAACGTCATAGAGCTTTAAATGTTATGGTAGAGGCATATTAACTAACAAACAAATGGTCTGACAATATATACTATATATATATATATATATATATATATATACACACACACACACACACACACACACACACACACACACACACACACACACACACACACACACACACACACACACAGCATATTGGTAAAGATAGTATGGGCAAGAAGTAATAGGCTACAATAAATCATGCATAATAAATTCTTTGATCAATGATCAATGATTTGTTAAAAGGCTTTGAATTGAAATATTCCTTTAAAAGCAGTGTTATGTCACAATCTACCATAAATAGATTTACAAGTAAAAAACCAACACAATAGTCTTAGGATATTTATATATATATATATATTCTTTTTTTATTATTATTATTATTTTTTTAATAGCAAATTGAAAAAATAACATAGTTGTACTGACCCACTGGGTATGTGTCCCACCACCTGGACTGTGTGCTGTCCAATCAGATCCATCTGCACTGACAGGATGGTGCCCAGGACAATCTGTGGGGGGAAAAAACAATGGACGTGACATTTTCTGCACAGAATGTCCAGTTTCGAAAACAACAATATACAGTATTTTACATCTAAATGTCAGATCAGTCAGTCTGTTCATACACATGCATAGGCAAGTACACAAACACACATTATCCGTCCGCTGCTAGCTGTTTAGATCCCAGTGGTGGGTTGAAGCTATTTTCCCATAACACACTGTAATTTAACAGAACTGAAGAGATCATGACATGGACCCACAGGGAAAAGGTTCTTTGGAAATCTGGCATCTTTGTTTATGGTATAATAGGTTGAAGAATTTATTCATCCATTGATTTTTTTTATTTTAAATAACAGGCTAAACGTTCGTAGTGACTTTTGTTCAATTATATTTCCATTTTAGGAGTTTTAGTTACAGTAATCTACAGTGAATTAATAATTTACTTATAAACTTAATAAAAAATATATATTTAATAAAATATAATATTAAATAAAACAAAACACCATCAGATATTAATCAGTGGCCAGATGCAGATATTTATTGTATGTAGGATTTGGGGTTTTGGTGTTAAAATCAGATTTTTATATAACTGTGAGTCATTCATCACTGTGGCATCTGTCTGGGTTCTTATTGTGGGCATGAGTCTAACAAGCGTGATGTGTGTGTGTGTGTGTGTGTGTGTGTGTGTGTGTGTGTGTGTGTGTGTGTGTGTGTGTGTGTGTGTGCATCCCTCACTAGTAATAGTTCCCATGGTATGGCGACAGGCAGCTTGTTCTTAAAGCGTTCATTCAGCAGCTTGCCTACGATGAGTATTACCATGGAAACCGCAGAGACTGATAGCGTTCCTGGTACAGCACTGGTCACTGCGTGCAGAACATCCTTTAAAGTCTGGAAGAGAACACACACACACACACACACACACACACACACACACACACACACACACACACACACACACACACACACACACACACACACACAGTTTCAAACACTTTTAGTAACTTCAATCTCAACTACAATCTAACTAAATGACTAATGCTGTGTGTACACTAATTTCTTTGCAGATGGTATGACTGCTATAGTTCATATTGGAAGTTATGGTCCAGTGAAACTGGAAGAAAACCACCCCCCACTAACAGCTGATAAGCAACCAAACCCAGCCTATACCTTAAAATCCTGCCCATGTACAGTGGAGGTGACAAGATGCATCATTGAGGACTTTGATACCAACATTGAATTTGCCCTCTGTAGTACCAAGAATAAAAACAAAGCTATCGCTTACCCACAGCAGCAGCCCCCGCAACAGTCAGAAAATTACTTTTATTGCCAGGACAGCACTGGGCCAAGATAATTAAATTATTCATGTTCTAAGAGGCTAAGGTGAGGTGTAGAGACAAAGTTAGGGTCTGCCAGTATTGATCCACAAGATGGGATGTGACCTCCAATTCATTTATAGTATCAAATCATAACAACAGTTATCTAAATACACTTTACAGATAGAGTAGGTCTAGACCAAACTATAATTTACAAAGACCCAACAATTCCAGTAATTCCCCCAAGAGCAAGCATTTAGTGCGACAGTGGCGACGAAAAACTCCCTTTTAGGCAGAAACCTTGAGTGGTGAGGAAAACTTCCTTTTAGGGAGAAACCTCGGACATACCCACGCTCTTGGTAGGCGGTGTCTGCCGGTGCTGGTTGGGGGTATGACGAACAGTGGCAATTATGGTCACAATAAAGATAATGGAACTATGACTAGAAGAGAAGCAGAGAAGCGAATGGGTGCCGTGTCTAATCTGATGAAACAACCACAACTCATTATTATCCTGAACTTCTGACCTGCAGTGTGCATGGTGCTTCTACCTATGACCCTCCAGGTTGTAGCCAATGAGAGCACTGAAGCCAAAACTCCAACAACCTCTGAGGCTGACAGGCTCCCTCCCCCCAAAGATGTTATGTACTACCTTTCAACTTCCACTGCTAAATTCCACAATGCCTATAAATACACTTCTTATTAGTCTTTGAGCCACCAAATTCAATGCACTATTATCCCTTTAGCTAATATAATGACAGAAATCCTCAGGACCATGTTTCACCTTTGCAGGCACACATATGAATTAAACCCATATGAGAGACCCAGAGAGACCAGCTAAGAGAGGACTTCAGAGGTCAGAGATCAGCCACATAACAGCACTACAGGAGCTCATATGGCTTAAAAGTCTTGCCCGAAGATACTTCAGCAGTGTTGAAGCTTGCCGACACAGTGTTTAAACTGACCCAAACTGAAGCCAGCAGTCCAGTATGTCTCTGTGCAGGTATTCCAGTTATCAGCGGCAGCTGCAGGACGATCACATGCAGACCTGCTCCTGTGGTGTAGCCTCTGATTACAGGATCAGACAGCCAGCGACACACACTGCCTCCACGCAGCAGGTACAGTAAGAGCTGAGGGGACACACACACATGTACACGCACGCACACACGCACACACACACACACACACACACACACACACACACACACACACACACACACACACAGATTTAGTTCAGTTTTTTCTTTATATCTCTTCTATCTCATATCATTAATATCTGTGCAAAATGCTGTCTCTTTGATTCTGAGAGACAAATACAACATGACAATTTATGTTTTTCATTACAGAAAAGATAGATTTTTCTGCAATCAAACTCCACTTTAGCTACTAAAGACATCTGGACTGATTTGAAGTGCATAGGTAGCACCCATAGGTAGCACCCATAGGTAGCACCCATACATAGCACCGAGGCAAAATTCTTGCCCACCTCTCTAGAGAGGATTTAAATTCAGGGCAGTGTGGGAACCCAGTGAGGGATCTTGTCATCATTACAGTAATACACTGGTGACCCCCACAGGTTAGTCAGGGGAACCTGCACAGATGGGGGAACCTCCCACACATTCCAGAGAAGAAAAAAAAAACCCAACAAAACAGACTCAGGAATGATACGATATGATGAACATATCAGTTTTCAAGCTTTGAGGCAGACCATTTAATTTAATACCTGTAATAAAATATAGCAAGAGTTTCAGAGAACACAGCAGGTTCTGTATGCACAACAATAGATTGAATTATTAAAACAAATTTGATACCTTAGTGGATGTCTGCAGGGGAATTTTCTTTGCTTGCTTGTCTCGATAATGGAGCCAGTGTCCAGAGGCCAGAGGTGAACTACTGCTTTGTCCATGTATTGTCTAATGTGTGTGTGTGTGTGTGTGTGTGTGTGTGTGTGTGTGTGTGTGTGTGTGTGTACCTGTATGAGGCCACAGAGGAAGGTGAGTTGTACTGCCAAATTCACTTTGGCCGCTTCCACATCAGTCTGACTCTCTTCAACGCTGTTGCTATGCAACTCCACGTTGGCCGTCACAGACCCAATCATGATAGCCAGGACAGCAAAAGTACCTGTCACACACAAACAGACACACAGTTTACACGCTTTCTTTAACACTTTGCTTAACACGAGTGTTAGGTTCAAGAGGGTTTGGTATTTGGCAAACACATGGACTTTACTGTGACTACTACATTATATTGTAGCTTTGATTAAATTGCTACAGTAAAAGGAAAAAAAGCTCAGATTATTGTAGAGCTACTGTAAGACTTTTAAGCAAATAGAATTTGACCAGGATATGTGTTTCTTAAGTTTTTGTTTTAAAGATTCTTTTTTGGGCATTTGTAGGCCTTTATTTGATAGGACAGCTGAAGACATGAAAGGGGAGAGAGAGGGGGAAATGACATGCAGCAAAGGGACGCAGGTCAGAGTCGAACCCGGGCCCACTGTATTGAGGAGTAAACCTCTGTCGATGGGTGCCTGCTCTACCAACTGAGCTATCCGGGCAACCTTTCTTAAGTTTGAAAAGATATTTTGTGCCAATAATAAATATGTTTCAGTTAGTTCTCATAAGCAAGGCACTGGAATTGTGGAAGACTACACCAGGCAGTTTCTATGGATATGGATGCACTTCCAGAAAAATAAAGGTTGACAGTCACCAATGGAGAGGTGTCTGGAGGTGCCAAAGATGAAGTAGATGATCAGAGGATAGAGAGATGTGTAGAGACCAAACACTGGAGGAACTCCCACCAACATGGCGTTGGCCATACCTGGGAAAGAAGATGAGAGGTGGAGGTGAAAAGTGTGACTTGAATGAGCAGTTGACCACCTAATGCATATTAGTAAATATTTAGTAAACTACAAGCAAAGGAAAACAATGCATCATTAATAACTCAACTGTAAAGACATTTCTAAAAGCCACATTATTTTCCCAGTGTTGGCTAAGAGGATTTTTACGGGGTTTTAGGGTCTCTGCACTCATGAAACATTCTCTTCCTACCAAGGGTCACAGACACTGCCAAATAAAGGAAGCAGAAACGAAGGGAAGAGGAACACAAAGTAGCCTACAGCATGAGTAGGGTAATAATGCACTGCAGTTCATTGTTTAAATACATAATGTCAGAGAGACTCAGAGATTTGAAAATGTGAAAGTATTGCCCATCTTTGCGGCTGGAGTTGCTATACCTTCTGTGCATGTATTTATTGAGAGATACACTTTCATATATAATGCATTCTCAACTTGCACCCTTATAACCTGCAGTTGTAGTTGAAGTTGTGTGAAGTTGTTGTGGCAGCTTGTAGTTGTTTAAAACCTCTTTATGTGATAATTATTTGTTGCAGCATCCTCACCCTGTGGCAGCTGTATCATCCCGACACTGACTCCAGACACCAGGTCTCCAATGGCGTTTTCTCTGATGGAGTATCGAGGGAGCCATGACAGGACAGGAAAAAAGCCCAGTAGGAAGCTCTTCGTCCTGGGACCAGAACACCTGGAACACACACACACGCACACACACACAGGGCTAAAGGTCATAGAGATTCAGATAAAAGACCTAAAAATGCCCAACCTGACACAATAAGGCCAGAAACTAATCCTATCCTATGACTTACCAACATTGTGCCTTCACCCTCTCCAGAAATGACAGGGACTTCTTTTCTACCCGCTGCCCAAGGGCATCTAGCTGGGCTTCGTCCAGTGCAACAGCAAGATAAGGCTGCTTGTAGTGAGGAAAGCCAATTCGCTCAACGCTGTCCATCCGACAAAGATTATTGGCAGTACAGTCAAGTATTACTTTTTTCTTCTCACAATACTGGGTGTGTGTTTACCATTATGTGTCTCGTGCACTTTTCTTTGTGTGTAAAATGTATGTATGAAGTTACATGACAAAGAAGACAAGTAGTAACTGTATAGATAACCAAACGAACCTAAGCAGTGAGAGAGAGTGGCTGACCTAATCTTTAGCACCACGAAGCTGCACAAGTACAGAGTTCACATGTTTGACAGCGTGCATGTATGAGGATCACACACACACGCACACACACACACACAGCTCCACAAACTGAGTTGGGGAAGGTTGAGAACAGCCTTGAACTTTGCACATTACAGCGAGTTTACAGTCCCTTTTCTCCTCCCCCTTCACCCCCGAATCAGCACGTCTGAATGCCTCCATTATCACAGAGACTCATGCTCTGAATGTGTGTGTGTGTGTGTGTGTGTGTGTGTGTGTGTATATGTGAAAGAGAAAGTGAGAGTGAGAATGAGAAAGATAAATATGTTCTGTTTTAATCTACTTTAATGTATTCCACTTTGCACAATGGGTAATTTTTGAAAGCCATGCACTCCCACTGAGACAATGTGAAATTAATTAAAAGACTGAGGTGGGGGAAATGAAGAATCAGAGGCACATGTAGAAAGAAAGAAGCCAAAAAAAAACAACAGAGAAATGTTTTTTATTTCCACAATTGTTTTTTTTGTCCTTTTAATCTCAGCACAATATGAAATTAGTTTTACTCCAGGATTATACAAAAGGAAAAGGAAAAGCCATTGCAGCAGATCCTCCTTTCATTAAAAATAAAGAATACCCTCAACAGAAACTTTATGAACAGAACATTCAAGAAAGAGAAGAGATATTTATCTTTATTAGGCAAATAAAGTTCAAACCCAAAACGCAGTATTTCACAACATGATAAATAGGCCTATGATCTATCTTTCTATCTATCTATATAAAATGTAGCACTAATAAAACAAAATACTATATTCGAGAAAAGTACATTTCAATGATTAAAAACTGTCCATGCAACACTGATTCTTCAGTAGTGTATCTGTCTCAAAAGCAGCATGAGGTTTCTGATGCGTTCGGCCCGGCAGCGAGGAGACTGGTGCAGCGGCAGCTCGAAGAAAGAGAAGGTGAAGCTTCGAGAGAAACTGAGGTTGGTGACGGGACGCAGTGGTGGGAGACGGAGAGGACGTGGCACCCGACGCTGGGGCAACAACCTCCGCCTCGCCCGTAATCCTCTACCCCCTCCACCTGCAGAGACAGAGAGGGACAGACATGGACGAAGTGAGAAGAAATTGCTCACAAAACTTTGTAAAAGGACAGGACCTGTATTCGTCAAAGGGCCAACACCCATGACCCACACAGGTGTTTTCACTTGCCTGGTCTCAGGACTGCGTGGTCCTGCAGACTGTGCTTGATAAACACAAACTCTCTCACTCTCCTGAAAACGTATATAGCTTACCTTTATCATCTTGTTTTTTAGTATATAGATATTGTTGACAAAACTAGTGCAGTGTTCAATACATGTCTGTTCCCAACGGGCCGATTGCTTGGCCTCTGGTATTGCTGCTTGCAGCTTCCTCGAGAAACACACATCCAAACAAATTCACACTCGACCCTGTGCTTCCTTGGGGCCAGAGCGTAATACCTCCCATGACATAGTTGCATCCCCTAGCAATGCTAGAATATACAAATAATTTGCTAACAGCTAGCTACATATTTGGGATCAGTCCATTTCCCGGAATGGGAGGGAGTTATATTGCTGATGCGTGGAATGTTCGGTCTCTCTGGTCTCTTTTCCTTCATCTGTTCTTTAATGTACTGTAGCGAGCGACGAAGAGTGAGCTGTACCCAGCATGCCGTTTGGCAGTGTTACAGTTAATAGGGGTTCCCTCTTCATTACACAGAGCCGGCCCGACACATGAGCAAACTAAGCGCCTGCTTAAGGCCCACCATGGCCACCAAAGGGCCCACAAGAGAGAATACACAGTGTGTACATTAATGCATAGTCATTGCCAGACCTATCTCCACAGCCCTGTAGAGCAAGGTTTGGCTACACCACAGACGCATTCTGGGATAGGAGCAAAATATGCTCTGGGTTGTTTGCATTTCTTTAAATGTCAATCTTCAATCGTCTTGGGTGGCGCTAAGCTCTGGACGCAGCGAAGGTGGCTCTGCAAAATAGTCTTGGAAAAGAACTTGTTCTGGTGCTGGTGGAACATTTACACCCCACAAAAGAAAATGCCACATACAATATTAAATGAACGTTAACTGTTCACACAATACAGTAACATGAGCTGGATACATGGTTCAACGTAATTTGCTCTTACCAGCGAATCGCCGTGTGTACTTCGTCCATAGCAATCCCCACCAATTGGTCCCAAAACGTCCCAGTTAGATAGTAATTCCCATAAACATATTCTTTGTAAATATTTACAATCATTCCCTGAAAGAACCAAGCAGGCACGATCCAAAAAAAGCACAGGTTTAAATAATAATCTTAATGAGTTATTTGTTATAGATACAGGGTCAGCGGAATGACTTATTGGGACACCAAATGAAATGAAGCCATCGTTAATGTTATTTGTTACACCTGTACTTTTCCTGCTATGACAGAATAAGTCAGAATGTATACTGTGAAAAAGGTGTATTTCCAGCATATAGCTCTGGGCAAAAGTCTAATCTATCTGACTGAAAACACCTGTGTGGATATGTAGGGCCCTTAACTTGTATTGATGGTATGTTGTTTGTCAGATCACAGCCAAGCATACATTGGACTTACAGAAGATATTTTGTCATGTCATAGTATGAAAAGCACAGTTGTTACTATAACATTAGCAATGGCTTTGTTCTATTAAAGTGTTCCAGTAAGTCATGACAGTGTGGTAGTGAGCCAGCATGTTCCAGACATACCTACGCTGTCCTGCGGGACTGCACCAGGTGGAGATGGAGCCTCAGAGTTGAAACTTGAACTTGAAACGTCCTCGTCTTCGTTCTGTCTCCCACGATAAGGAGTGGATGGCGTGGGCTGAGGAGCAGGAGGTGGTGGAGGTGGAAGTGGAGGGGGCCGTGGAGGGGGTGGCAGGGGGATTGAGGTAAAAGAGGATTCAGAGAGAGCCAGGCCTCCCCAAGGCGTCATGGTGGTGTCTGAGACGAGGATGGAAGAAGGCCCTGGATGAGGGTGAGAGGAGGATGTCTGCTGCTGGCTGCGTTTTTGGTGATTAGCCTGATGGGGGCGCTGGAGAGCAGGGGAGGAGAGAGATTGCTTGGCTGTTGTAAGAAAGAGGAGATTCGAGGAAAAATAAAAAGATAACAGTTAATCCACAAACTACACCACCTTTTAACTGAAGTGGTCTGTCTTAAAACATAAAACGTTTGTTGGACCAATATTGCAGCTAGGAGGATTACATGTGCTTCTCTGTTGCAAACCCACTTCATGGTTTAAGCTGATAAGGTAAGTTTACAGTATCTTTGCGTAATATTTTACAAAAACAGCAGCACCAGCTTTGGAAAATATGATGAAATAATGAAATGTGTTTATGTCAAATAAACAGATCCTTCAACCAGAAGAGTTATATACTGGCCTGTTTATGAAATTCATCTGTACCAAAGTTATTTGTTTTGAAAGAGAAAGCTGCATAGGCAATCTACATAAGCCTTCTGTAAAAAGGTGCTAGATATTTAAGGCCAGCAACCGCAAATTAGAGAAGAATAAACTACTGTAATAAATAACTATTAAGCCTTTTTTTTCTTGCATGGCCATTATGGTAAAATATGTTGATTCACATCAGTTTTCCATAAAAGAAATCACTGTACATTTTTTTTGTCTTGGTGTTCCTTTAGCATTATTGCCTTAAGGACCACTGAGTTTGTAGTTATCTGTTAAGTTTTCAGCATTACACAGGCATTATTAAAAAATAAATAATTATTAAGATAAAGTGAATGATCTGGATATCATCATGAAAACTAATTTTTTACAAAATGTGATAATAAGCAGTAAATAGCCTGCTGTACAACATTTTCATTTGTTCAAGGAATCTGATTTATGTTACATCAAAGCCCTTTATTTGTAGTTCGCTTTGCACCTAATGCTTAATTTATGTTTATATTTATGTTAATATACAAAGTATATCATTATAAAATAATAATTATCTTCAAAATATGCATGTGCATTACTCCATGCTCATGCAGCATAATAGCCTCTGTTAGCAGAGAGGTGAGTGGGTCATGAGTGGATCATCACCTGTTGTCTTACTCCCAGATGAACCAATGAGAGGTAGTCGTTCACGTGACATAACCAATCCGGGAGCCTGAGCAGAAATAAGTATGACTGTTTAAAAAATGACATGCTCATACTTGTAAGACATATATTTACAGTTTACAGTGTGCCTCTTCCATCTTCCACCCAGTAAACAGCAGGGACAGTTACACACTGCAATACAAACAGGCATTCATTTTGGATGACGATGCCAGTATGGCTCAAGGGATGGTAATGTAGGCCCGTTGGTCAGCCCACCACTTTGCTCCAGACTGAAATATCTGGACTACCATATGATGGATTGCCATGACATTTTGTACAGACATCCATGGTACCCAGAAGATGAATCCTACAGACGTTGGAGAACCCCTGCCTCTCGCAACACCTGCAGGTCAAAGTTTCACTTATCCAGTTAAATATCTCAACATCTACTAGTAGATTGACACAAACATGATAAACACCACGAGTTCACATTCAGTCATTGAGCATGTTAGCATGCAGACATTAGCATTTAGATATATATATATAAGTGCAGCCTCACAGAGCCAGCATAGTTGTAGACTTCTTTATTGTCCACTCTTTGTTAAAACAAATCCTTTTTTTGTTTGTTTTTTGAAATCCTAATCACATGTTTCTTGACCCATGGCCTAAACATCCACCAAATATTGTTGAACTCTAATAAAAGATACCCTGATAACAAAGGCAAGGCAGCTTTATTTGTATAGCACATTTCAGCAACAGGGCAATTCAAAGTGCTTTACATGAAAACAGATAAAAAAATTAAAAACAGATAAAATACGAGAAAAAAAAAAAGTTACAGTGCAGTATAAGAAATAGACATAGGACTGAACCCACTTGGCAGAGAAACCAACTCTTAATGTGAGTAATTTGTGATGTGGTTAAAGCACCAAGAAAGCAAATATATTAGCATGTGAAAGCTTACGATTCACTTTAGAGTCTATGCAATCTTGCTCAAAGCTATTTTTTTCAGTTTGATGTCAAATGCAACATTTAGCTCTTCTGAGAGTGTGAGTGACATGGATGTGAAATGGGATATGAGGAAAGATCAGTGCTCCAAATGTGCTGATAAAGAGATGTTAAGAAAAAAATATCTAAAATGAAGGACATTTTTTGATACCAAGTTAATGAGGATAAGATGAGGGTTAAGTTAAAAGACAGCAAATAAATACAGTGAATTGCGCATCGTAAGAAGAAGTGATGGAAAGCTGTGAGGGAGAGTGTGTCCATACCTCTTCGATAGGTGGAAATTGTCACTCCTTCAGTACTTTGACAGCAGACCACTTGTTTTATTCCTCGTTCTCCTGGGCCAAGCAAAGCATGCCTCACAGACACACATTCACTCTCACACACTAAAACACAAGGGTCGTCATCAGCACACAGGGACAATTTTCCTTCCAGCACTTAATCACTACAGACGCTGATGATTGCTCAAGCTGGCTTCCATAAGTCACTTTGCCTCTCCACATGTTGTTTGAAGACTGCATATGACTAATGAGTATGCAATCCTTTTGTAAAAACACGTTTTCCCTTAAAACTGTATGTAAAATGTATCCCAGACACACATCCTTTTCTTGGAGATTGCTTCCTCTCTGTGTCTCATCTTACACTCCGTCATTCATCAATCAGTCAGTCCTCTCCATTTTTCTGCCTCGTCTCTCCTTTCTCACTTTCTCTTCTGTGACCCAACAAACATCAGCAGTGATACTCATTGCAGCAGCTGCCTTCTGTATTTCTGTCTCCCCCCTTTTTTCTCCCTCCTCGCAGCCCTCACCTTTACCTTGTCAGCACTGGTGCTTTCACTCTCCATCCTCTCTTTTCTCTCCCCCTTTCTTTCCCTTGTAAGTGATAGTGGTGGTTACACAGGTACTTTGGCTCTTGCTATCTCCCCCTCCTTTTCCTTTTTATCCCTTGAAACAAAGACATCATCCTGGAAAAATGGAGCATTCCCTATTCCCTCTTTTTACCATATTTTCTTCATTAGCTTGTTCTTCTTCTTCTCCTTCCTCCTTCTTTCTCTCCATTGTGAGTGGCAGGTGGTGAGATGGGTACTTGACAAAAGGCAATGTGAGACGAGGCTAAAATATTAAAATATTCATGGATACCTGCAGTGGGCCCCTTCATGGGATCTGACCCCCACCTACCCCTACACACACACACACACACACACACACACACACACAAAATATGCAAATAATTGTGCACAGCCCCCTATCAACTTGCAGTATTAACATTTCATATCACAACACATTCTGCTAAATTAGCATTTCAGAACACATGCACACACATTATCATAGTATGTGTGCACATTTATACAAACCCTCACCTTCAACCAATCACACACTCCATGTTCACATTTGTGACTTACTTGTGCATAAAAATGTAATCCTTAATAATCCCAAAACAAATTTTTTCCTTACTCCAACCATTAGCCGAACAATACACTAAACGTAATTGTAACCAATGCCAAATGTAAACTCCCAGACAGCCTTTGAAGAAGGTTGGGCACCACAGCTCCACAGGACTAGTCAGGGCAGAGCTTCTTCCCACTCTGTGTATAATTAATTTCTTAACAACTCCTGCATTGATTGTGACATTGCACTCAATTGTTATATAGTTTGTATATGTTGCATTTTCTTATGTTTACCCTCACGTATTATCTACCGGTTTTAAATCTGTTATGGTGCCAGTTTTTTGTGGACATGCGTGATTCACTATAAAAATCTGGATTTCAGTGCTTTGCTCAAGGGAACCTCAGAAGTGGAAGTATATTTTAAACTACAAAGATATGAGTAAAGGCAGTCTTTGTTTTGGCCTTTTTTCTGAAAATGAAGTCCCAAGGATCTCTTCAAGTACACAGCTTTATTTCCTGGCTGGTTGAGATATAACATGCTGCATTATTAACTCCAGTGATTTCAGCCATCTTTGTGCAGTGTTACGCTAGTCCCTGAAGGAGGCCACAGATGGCCCAAACACATCGGAGACGATTTAATGTTCTCGTGAAATAGCCATGAAGATTTAAATTTTCCTCAATCAGCACCAAATGCCTTTGAGAATTTGCAGAAATGGAGCTAGATCCCAGACTCAAATTTTCAATTTGTGTAGGCTAGCAGAAATTAATGACAGGCTTTAGTTTAAAAAAAAGTCAAGACCAACTGTTTTAAATCTCTTCACACAGGTTTGTTGTTTCTGCTGAAACTATTTTGTTTTTCTTTTTATTAAATCTTTACCGAGCTGCCATAAAAATTAAATGCCATACATAAATGCAATGTAGCCCATAAATAATGAGAAAGGTGGAGAATAAATAAACTTTATTAAAAATGCAATTAGCAAAGTTAAATTAATCTGAAATCAATTACAATTACAAATAGTTCATAAGTCTTTTTTTTTTTAAATGTGTCCATTGAGAAAGTGATTGTTTGGACCACTGCTATCTTTCGATTGCACTTTGTGTTTACTTTGTAAAGACCATTTAACTCTGTGATTCACCTTCTCCTTTAATCTTCTTTTCTCCATTTCTGACTCGTAGTAGCTGGAAGCCCTGGCCGCAGACCAGCACCCATCCCGTGTTTTCTCTCTTTTTCTTGCTCTCACAGGAAGCCTTGAAACCCATCTCAGTGTTCCCCTCACTCTCTGTCTCACCCATGCTGTCAGTCTCTGTTGGATTTCTACATTCACCAGCTGCTTCACCTCCCTTCTCATCACCAGTTTGACAAACAGGGTCACCCGTCTTGCTCATGGCTTCAACAGGTTCTCCATCCTCGGCCTCATCAGCTGTTTCCTTATTGAACTGTGCTGCTGTTTTACACATCATTTTTAACCCTGTCTGACTCCCTTTATCTCGCCAAATTGCAGTCTCCTGCTCCGACTCACACCTTGTTTTCCTCTTTTTATATCCCTCCTCCTCCTCTATCATCTGCCCTTCCCACACTGCGAGTCCTGCAGCATCTGCAACATGGGAGCACAGCGCCCCGATGTGGCTGATACCGGTACTGCCGACCCTCCACAGGCAAACCCTCTGATCTGAAGAAGTGGAGACCACGAGGCCTGGGCTCAGGACCTTCAGGGCGGTCAGAGGGGCGGCGTGAGCCAGCAGGATGTGGGACTGGGACTGGAGATGAAGATGTAGCTGGCTTCGGGGTTGGACCTGGGATTGTAGAGAAATCAGGGGCTCAGAAATCTGAGAAAACCCTCTGCTGCCCCCAATCTTTCCATCTTCATGGTACTGCACCCTAATCGTGGACACTGTCAGCTGCCCATCATCTCCTCCGCTAGCAACAGTTACCAGGCAACCGCCCTCTCGTTGGCCCAGTTTCTCTGCCCAAACAGCCAATGAGTTGACGCCGCTCTGGTGGGCGTGAATGTCAAGGCAGGGGATTGGTGGAGTCAGAGCACTGCTTGAAGAATCGGTCGATAAGGAAGAAGCATCAGTCAAATCCCACACTGCAATTTTGCCATCTGTTGCAGCACTGAACAGCAGCCTATACCTGAGAGAGAGAGAGAGAGAGAGAGAGAGAGGAGTTAATACATTCATGTACATTTTCATCACAGACAGAAACCTAACTCACTGAGCTCTTAATATTGTATTACTATATCTGATCTGCCAGTCACTACTCTTTCCAAAACGGAGTGCATTAAAATAATAAAAACATATTAAAATCAATAGGTGGTTGGGTTCTGATGGGTTACTACAAAGCAAGACTACATATAACTTGTAGTGACGGTGCCAACATTCATCCGCTTCAGGTTTAGGAAATGAAAAAACGCACAACAAACAGATCACCTGTTGCCTTTTCCATCCTCCAGGCTGCAAGTGGCAACACTGAGCACACAGCGCTGGTGGTAATACGTCTCCCACAACAAATCAATTTGACGCTGGACTTCACTGACTGAGAACAATCTGGAAAAGACAGTAATGCAGGTCAGAAGACAGCAAAAAGAAGAGTGCGAAGAAAGTGACAAATAGTGCATTATAAAATGAAATTAGGTGAACAAGAACAGCATTTAAGATTGAGCTAACAGCATCTCGAGGGACATGACGAAAACACGTGGAGAGTAAATATCTTCGGCCACAATTAAGCTATATTTTGCCATGTAACAACATCCTTTCAACACCTTCAGTTACAATCATTATCACTACCACTTTGCTGAAGAAAATACTCATTTGAGAACAGGAACTTTTCTCCAGCTCCTGAGAAAGAGGTTTCAGGTGTGGAAAACTTCAAATTTTGCTGTGATGACCACCAACCTGAGAGCTCCGTCACTACAAGCCAGAGCCAAAAGACCACAGTCTGTCTTCTCATCCACCGCCACTATAGACATGTACCTGAAAACGCACAGACACAGCTGGTAAGACTGGATCAGAAGTCGATTTAAAAAGGAAAAGAATATGTGGGTAGATTTAGCTTTAACAGTATAGTAGCAAATTTATCTTATATGCAGACTTCAAAAACCTTTTGATAATGTATACTTTTCTTGATGAAGAAGGGAATACAGATGAAAAAGAAAGGCAGGAGAGAAAAAGCAGCACCTATACATTAGGTAGTTATAAAGAAATAGTCCATCTCTTTATGGATGGAATTCCCTTTACATATGTGCAGAAAACAACCATCCACTTGCCTTGTTTCTGGGTCCATTTTCACCGTCTTGTGTCTGTTCCGCCTCCTCTCCCACTGTTTGTCCAATCTGTGACTGGCCACCTGGATCACCTGGCAGGCGGGAACCAGTCTCTGGCTGTCCCAGCCGATTAACAGCCGGTAACACTGCATCTGAGCTCGCCCGCCAGCTGACACGAGCAGGGCAGAGAGAGACTGTGTCTGGTCTTCACCCCCTCCCTCTGGCCGCGTTACTGCCGTCACTGTCCGGACGCTCGAAATGTGGTCAGTAATAACTGAGAGAACTTTGATGCTGCCAGAGTTGGGACGTACCGCCAGGACGGTTAAGCTAGTGTCCTCTCCTCCCGTCACCACTATCTCCCAATGCTCTTCCCCTCTCTCCACCTCCTTTTCGTCATCTTTCAGTGTATCCCTTCTTTCAGTTTCAGTCAAATCTTTAGCACTGTTTGTTTGAATCTCATTCCCAATTCCCCTTATCATCCCCAGCCTGCATACACACCCGATCCCCCTCCCATGGACACCCTCTCTCAGGCTCCATCCTCCAGTCCTTCCTGCCTTCCCAGCCCAGCTGGGGGCCTCTCCAGGGGGTTGCGTAGCCAGGACAGCCCCCTGCTTGATGAAGATCAGGGCTCCATATCCGGACCAAACCCCTTTGTGGGAAGGCCAGAGACTCCAAGAGCGATGCCCCCCACCACAAGGCACCGCTAACAGCCTCTCCTGCCTCACCGGGTCCCAAACCACGAAGTGGACCGCATGAAAGCCAACAATGGCAAACCTGGCTTCTCTTCTCCTTTTCTCTGTCTTTTCTTCTTCTCCTCCAAAGCTCCCATCCTCTTTTCTCTCCTCTGTAACCGCCAGCTTTTCTTTCAAATTTTGTTTCTTTGTCTCGTAGTGGTTCTCACATTCCTCTCCGAGCTCTTCCTCCTCCTCCTCTTCCACAGGAATGTCAGGCTCAAGAATCAAAACCCTCTCCAGCCACTCCATACCCTTGCAGGCCCGCTGGACTCGGAGAACCTCCAGCTTAAGCCCTCCTTTGTTTTCTACACCGTTTCCATTACTCTTTTCTTCAGATTTTTCTGGTGCTGTCTGATGCACTCTGAAGACCCTCACACAGCCGTCCCTGCCAGTGCTGTAGAGCAGTCCCTGGTATTCGCACACTGAAGTTACACCCTGCTTTCCATGCACCCCGAACAGGCAGCTCAGTGGGTGCAGCATTAGGTCACCCACTTCTTTTCTTTCCCTCTCCTCCGTCATTTTGCTTTTTCTGTCTCTACCGCTACCATTTCCCTCAGCTTCAATCCCTTCATTATCAGTTTGTTTCCTGTCTGTCAGCAAACCTTCATCCATCCTTTTGTTATCTCCTATCTTCTGCTCCAGCTTTCCTCTGTCCTGAAACAAAAGCAAGGACCCTCTCCTGTCCCCGCACACCCACAGCAATCCCTGTGGCATGGAGTGGAGGCGCACTGCAGCTGTCAGCCAGCGTTTGGCGCAGGGGGGAAGCAGGAAAGAAGGAAGGGGATTTACATTGAGAGCCAAGGCAGAGTTTTCATCCAATTCTACCTCTAGACGCCAGCGATAGGCAAGACCTTCAGCGCCTGATGCTATCAAATACAAGCCTTCTTTTGCCTCTTGCCAAATAAAACTATGGATTTTCCCTGATCGTCCTGTGAGAAGAATCCCACACTGAGGATGAGAGACGGGGAAGACCTGTATGGACCCGCTGAGGTTTCCCACAGCACACAAATTAACTTTTGCTGTAGAGTCTTTTACACTGACATTTATTGTTTCCATGACACAATAAGACTGAAACTCAGGAGTCCCTTGCCATACCATCTCCCACTGCCCATTGCTGTATTGGTAAACTATTCCTTGGTCAGTGCAAACCACAAACTTACTCTGACTCCAACTTGCATTTGTGTCCCCTGCTATACAAACAACTTTAGGCAAGCCTTGACCAGGAAATTTCAGGTCAGTTAGCTTCTCTGTAACTGGTTCCTCCATTCCCTCCTTCCCCTCCTCGCTCCCTTCCACCCTCCACAACCTCACCCCTCCATCTGCCCCCCCTGTAGCCACCCATCTCTCTTCATCTCCTGTTCCCTCACTGACTGCGAGTGCACGGACCCCCCCTGCTCGGTGTCCCTTTAACGTCCGAACCACCTTGCCACCTCCAGCCCAGTCCCAGACTAAACACGCTCCGTCTTCACCAGCACTGAACACTTTACCTGGGGAGAGACGCACCGAGAATACCCTAGCCTGGTGTCCATATAGGACCCTTAAACAAGCCGGGTTCAGGTCCCCACATTTCCCTCCAGGGCCCCCTAAAGCACCAACACCCCAAACCCTTACACTGCGGTCATCAGAGGCTGAAGCCAGCCATCCTCTCTCCTGAAGGTAAGAGATGCTGAAGATGACCCCGCTGTGGCCCAGCAGACGTCTCTCAACTGGAGCTTTGTGCTCAGAACCGCTACTTTTGTCCTCTCTTCCTCCAGGCTTCCAGAGAACCAGTTGGTTAAAAACAGTCCCTCCTACCAAGATGGTATCTGCCCAGGAATCATGTACCAAAAGGAGGGCAGAGTACAGCAGACACCCCTCCAGACAGGAGCGCTGAACCAGGGTATTTCCTGTAATGAGGTCGAGGAGAAGAGCACTATTGTGGGCAACAGCCACACAGAGCAGTGAGTGTTTGTCTCCAGAGAGCCAGCGGACATCCAGAGCCCAGTCCTGTAGCACCATGAGGGGACCCAGAATCTCCAAGTCCAGATGCTCTCCATCCTGGAGATCCACATGGAGCCTCACCAGCCTCACAGCCTTGCCTCCAAACACAGCTAGGTCATAGAACTTAGACTCTGAGGTGGAGCTAAGTTCTGGGGATTGACAGAAAAAAAGAGATGATTTTGTGAATTTATGAGCGTGAATAAATAAAAAACAAATCTGTAAAAAAAACTATTGACCAAGACTGGACAGTTCTTTAACTATCAGCCAAAAATAATATCCCATTATTTTTTTTAAAGATTATTTTTTTGGGCCTTTGCACTTTTAATTTTTGACAGGACAGCTAGGTGAGAAAGGGGGGAGAGAGGGGGGGGAAGACATGCAGGAAATTGTCACAGGTCAGACTCGAACCCTGGACCTCTGCGTCGAGGCATAAACCTCTCAGTATATGTGCGCCTGCTCTACCCGCTGACAACCCGGCCACATAATATCCCTTTATTATTTAGAATCAGCATTAATGCTGAAATTCCTGCAGATCACCACCAAAAACTAAGACTTATCTGTCCATGTGATTTCACTCAAATCGGCTAGTTATGTTTTTATACATCCCAGCAGAAGTGAAGAAATAAAACAACCTCCCTGAACGCAACAGAATAAAACTAACAAAGACAACAGTGGAAACAAACATCTGCTCGTTCTAACCATCTTTCTTCTTCCCACATGTTCCTGTGGCAGAGCTCTGTGCTGGGACAGCTGTCAGACTTCTCGGTCTTATCCCGTGGATTCTGTCACGTTGGAGCACACTCAGTGAGACACGGGTTTTAGGGCGAGGTTGGAGACCGTACACCGTCAAAATTGGACCCTCACCTGGAAAGGACAACAGAAGATTTTGTTCCATGTGTTGTGTGAGCCTTCTGTTCAGTCTTCTTTCAAAATAAGCAAGAAGAGAAGTGACACACTCCCCATAGTAAAATGTAAACATATGACCATCTATGCATAATTATTCTAACAATAATGCAGATAGTCCGGAAAATCCGGAGTTTTTTTTTTTTTTTTTTAAATCCTTTTTGTGCATCACTAGAAATGTCTGTTCTATATTGGCTCCCAACACTGTTTCCTACCTGTTAGTAAAAATGCATCTTGAAGGAACTCCAGAGCTGTAACTGGAGCTACAAAGGCTGCTGTCTCCATCTCTTAATAGTTAATAACACATTATCATTAGTGCCTGAAAAATATAAAGTGAAAACACACACTTGTTAAAGACGGTAGAGTGAGAAAAGACGGGAAACAGCCAGCCAGTGGTTGACTGGCATCTTAAATATTAAAACGTAAAAAGCTGAGAAACCTCTGTTAGCAAAACAAGCTTAAGCTAACAGCAGGAGCACTTTGTTATTTGGTGTGTACGAATCAAGAAAAGTAACTTTGCTAGGGCAATACCAATGCCGCTACATGATTTACTTACCAAGAAAAACTTTAAACGCAACATAAATGTGTTTTAAATCTGGATTAAAATATCTTTATTTGCATCCACGGTGCACAATTTAGTACCCATGTGTTTCTGTTCTGTCGGCCGTGCTGCGCTTAAACCAATCAGGCTACAATGCTGGCTTCCTGAACGCTGATTGGTTAGAAAAAAGGGTAGCCGTATTTGTATTGGAGAAAGCGACACATGTGACCGGCTGCTGCCTTTAGGTGTTTTCTGATAAACCATGTTATTGTAGCATCAGTCATCTGTATTGGTATTTAAATATGACTGATAGGCTATGTATTTTTAAGTGTGTTGGTCAGTTTCTTTAACTTTTGTTATTACACTTATTTAGACAAATACATACTTGATTTATTTTTCTTCTTTATACCAGCAGATACAACTGGGCTGTCTCTACACTTTCTTTCTAATACGTTTGGTTATTTCAGAATATCATAGAAAAATGAAACGCAGTAGCTCAATGTACCAATGCCGCTTTACCGATATTTGCTATCGTTACGTAAACAATACGTTATTTAAATTAATATGCGCAGTGATACATAATGCCGTGGATATTCCGAGTCGACATTGAACGCATCAGGAGGCAGGGGAGGGATAAGGTTGAGCCTGCCGCCTGGCTGGGGACCGGGGTCCAGCTAATTTCACCGATTAACTATGCCCGGAAAATGTAAATTCCAGGACTCCTGGCTCTCAAAGACAATTTACAAGGACTGGCTGGTTAAGGACGTCCAAGACATTCACTTTGCCCGATGCAGGGCCTGTTGTAAATCAATCAAACTTCAGACCATGGGCGAGGCTGCTCTCACCAGCCACGCAGGGGGAGCTGGCCACAAAGCAGCCGTACGCAAGCTAATGGAAGGTAGAATAGCTTCAATTATAAAACGGGAATACTGTTTTAAAAGCGTGCAAAGAGATGCGTCTAACGATCTTTTATGAATGCGTGTGATACTAACCGTTAACGTTTGTTCAGCTGCTTTAATTGCTGGCTGTGGTGTTGCAGTTTTGTTGTTATTGGTGGGCGTATTGGCTGCAACAACAGTCTGGACGTGTGCAGTGTTAAAAACATCTGTCCCACGTCATCAATCACGGCCCCTCTGGCCGTATGGTTCTCATCAACTTCCTCAGAAATGTTAGGCTGTACTATTAGATCTTTAAAAACACAACAGTCAACACTTCTCTGCAGTGGAGATGCTATAGGAGGAGCAGCTGTAGTAGTTTAACATCTGCAGCCTGCTGAAGTGTCCTTGACCAAGTGATGAAACCTGAGCCTAACTGTTTTTACTATGATGTAGTAGTAATAGTAATAATAGTAGTTGTGATTTGATTTGGGTATTCATATTAGTTAGAGTAAAGCTATTAATACCCCATTATTGCTGGAAAAAAATGTATCAATAAACACAAAATCCGGTGTGACATTTACTATAATGTGTACCCTATTGAACAATTAAGATATATTTTTAGGTACAAATTCCAGTATATGGTAAATTCATCCAAATTACAAAATAAATAAAAATAATAATTCCCAGAGTATCAAGACTGCCAGCACATTTTCATTTTTCTAAATTTAAAAAAAAAAAATCGACATTTTCATTATCCTAAATTAACAACTTTGTTGCTGTTGGGAGTGTTGTCCAGCGTTTTCCAGCCTTTAAAACTGTAGTTTAGGTGTTCTTTGTGTACTTTCTTGTCCAAAACACTGCAGTACTGAAATATAATATCCTTTTTTTTTGTTTTGTTTTTGTTTTAGAGATTTAGTAATTCTGCTCAAAGCCACTTCAGTGAGGTGGATTCTCGCTGCCATGAGGGCTGGAACACAAATCCTCAATTTTAAAGCCTGTCTACCTTCTCACTTTAACAGTTTGTCAAACAAACTGTTAAAGTGAGAGATAAGAAGAAGAAATTCAACCTGGAAACTGATTTAATAATCAAAGTGTCTGATCTCTAACTACTCCAAATTGTCTTTACAGAACTCTACCTGAAACTACTTAACTGACAATACATCTGGGGCTGACTTTGTTGACTTCTTCATTAAGTAAAAATGTACATCCCAAAATAGATTCACGCCTGCCCATGTTCCATCATGCTTCATTATTTACAGTCTGAACGGTTTTATTGGTGTTGAGTGGGTTGCAAACACATCATGATGCTGTAAGGTGCTTTGGATACATGCGTTTGTCGTTTTTCGAGTGTTTGAGTAAAGGTGATGTTGTACCTGCCTTCACCAGAGGGAGGTGCTCTCTGTGTATTTTTCTGAATCACATTCACCTGCTTTCCCTGTCTGTCTGTCTGTCTCTCTGTCCGTTTTTCTTATTAGCAGGCAATGTGATGCCGATAAATGCCGCTGGGCAGATAAATGGCAGCGTGAATCAGGTAAACATTTTTGAAGTGATCGTTTTGGTTTACACTCATTTTAGAGGCATCATTTCACATCAGCATAATTTAAACCAAAGAACAACATTAAAATAAACCTGGTGCAGTTCATTTCAATGGATAACTACAGTACATAAATAAACTAACATTCATTTTAGAAATTACAAATGCTTCACCAGCGTAATCACTTAAAACACGCTTTGTTCTCTCGGTTTCAGACTGAGGACAGCAAGGAGCAAGTGGCCATCTGCCTCCAGCGTGACGCCTTGGACAGAATAACAGGCAGCGACTGGTCCAGTCGGCACCAGAGCCCCACTACGAACTCCACCTACCACAATGCAGAGCTGCAGGATGTGACATTTGCTGCTTACTTCACAGCACCAGGTACCCACAGATAGCTCGGCATGTTGCCACAGTATTTGTTACCTATACACTATAGTGACCTTTAAATGAATGTTTCCATGTGATATATTAACCTGAAACATTACTCTGATTTAGGAAACTGTCATGTACTGAATGATTACCTTTACCTTAATGGGGTCATTGTTTAGGTTACCGTTACTGAGGATGAGGAGGAAGGAGTGTCATTCCCCCCCCCCCTCTGCATTTCATTGTCTTAGTATTTGTGCACCGGCAATAAAGTTGAATCATATCCAATTTAAATAGACAACGTCTGATTTGACAATCTGATTAATATCCGATTTGGAATTTAATTATTTGTTTAATCTACCTTTTAAAGTGCTCATATTATGCTCATCTTCAGGTTCATAATTGTATTTAGAGGTTGTACCAGAATAGGTTTACATGGTTTAATTTTCAAAAAACACCATATTTTTGTTGTACTGCGCATTGCTGCAGCTCCTCTTTTCACCCTGTGTGTTGAGCTCTCTGTTTTAGATACAGAGTGAGGCATCTCACTTCTGTACCATCTTTGTTGGGAGTCGCACATGCGCAGTAGCTAGGTAAGGACTACAAGCCAGTCAGAAGCAGTGTATGAGGGCGTGCCACGCTAGCAGCTAGGCGAGCATTATAACGTGTGTTACAAAGTGACGCATGTTCGTCACGGAAGTAAAGGCTGGACTACAATAGAGCTGTTTGGAGCAGTTTGTGAACAGTGTTTCTTGTTGGAGATGGTAAGTCCCTTTGGGGTGGACTTTGGGCTTTTTCACTTTGTAAACCTATAACATGCACAAAAAAAGACATATAACACAATAAAGGATAGGGAAAAGCCAAAAAGCATAATATGAGCACTTTAAGTAAATTTGGAGTTAATGTGTTAATGTGCAGGCACAGGTCTAGAAGCTTACAACATTAACGTTAATAAACGTTACAAGAAATGTCTGTCCCTCGTCCTAATATTTAGATACTAGTCAATCCCAGTAGTTCCTTGTTTTGTAAATGAGGCTGTGCACAAGCTGAAGCAGCTGCTGCAGCGGTGTATTGTTTGAAACAGCTAAGTGCATTTAGTAATATAAATTGGACCAATGCACTTATTAGTGACATAGGGTTCCCCTTGCTGACCTTTCTTAACTCTGACCTGTCAGGCAGGTACCGGCTCAACAACCAGCATCTCCAGCTGACAGGCAGCGAGGCGGAGGACACGACCCGCAGCCCGGCTCAGCACTACTCGGCAGACCTGTCAAGAGTGGAGCAGCAGCAGAGAGTAGAAGCTCTGGAGCAGCAGCAGCAGATGAAGATCCTGGAGTGGGAGAACAGGATGAAGGTGCTGGCGTGGGAGCAGGAGCTGGTGAAGGAGAAGAGGAGAGCAGCTCGGCAGAAGGAGAAGGCCTTCAGGATGAAGAAGGCTTACTACAAAGCCAAGCTAAAGAGGATGGGCGAGGACCTGCCGCCATCGTCCTCCAGCAGCAGTGATGAAGAGGAGAAAACATCTGATCTGACAGGATGAACTGTTTTAACTGTTGCATTTTTATTAGTGCTGTCTATTTTTTTTGTCTATATGCCATGGAACTGTTACTATTTTTATACATGGTTTTGTATTTCAAAGCAAAAGAAAGATTCTCAGTTGCTTTTAATTAGATATTCTTGCACAAAGAGGGAACATCACTGATTATTGAGATTACTTGGGTTGCAGACTACTCAAATGTACAAATGTAGCTTTTCTGAAGACTGGTAACGGTTTACATTATTCCATATTGTCAAACTACCAAACAATCTCTCTGCAACATGAGAACCACCTTCTCTGAGTAAGCTTTGCAAATATATTCAAATTAAACTAAACTGTTAGTTGAGTACAACGCTTCATTTAAGATCAAACCCAGTAAAAGATGTGGTACTAGACCTATAGAAGTACATGGATATGCTATGAAGCAGATGGACATCTTGTAGAAAAGCCTCTGAAATGTGTAAAAGGGTTGAAATCAAAATCAAAATCGTCTTGTTTTATCTGTTATTCATCACAATGTGTCTTCAGTATTCAAACTTACATGATGTGAGGTTGATCGTGTATGTAAAGGCCATAGCCTTATTCTAGGAAGAACAGCATTTTAAAGAATGTATTGAGAATTACATTCGCAGGTGTAGAAATTGAAATGACGTTCGTAAATGGACAATCTAATCATTTCACTTGCATAGCTTCTTTTGCATGTTAACATGAGTAGGTATGCTTAAACTTTAGTCTTTGCTTTGTAAATAAATTTGCATTTGGTACAGAGTTGGAGCTGACTGCAGGCAGATGACAAATCAAAGAAAAAACCTAAATACATACACGTGGCCAAAAGTACAGTATGTGGCCGTAATGGCAGCCTCTGCTGATTTTTGGACCTGTCAGCAGTGATTGGCTACAAAAGCATCAACTGCTATGTTAGTATAGTTATGTGCTGTAACTATTTCAGAGCTTTAGAGGTGCTGGTAGGCACATTTTTAAAATCTGGACAGAAGGCTAGCTGTTTCCCCCTGCTTCCAGTCGTAAACTAAGCTCATTGCTTCCTGGCTTCAATGCAGAGACATGAGAGTGGTACTGATCTTCATATCTAACTCGTCAGAAAATGTTAAGCAAAATATGTCTTTGTCACCCTTATGTGTTACAGCAAACATTTCTTTGTATTTTACTAGCTGCGACTAAGTCATACTATTACAAATCAGACAGGAGCATTGATCAGTTGTTTCAGCCCCTGCAGGTCTGAATATAAAGTTTATTCAAGGCCTGGTTATATTGTCTCAGCTGGTGCTTCTGTTTTTGCTGAGAGTCAGCAGAGGTGGCATCTGAACATCTCTGACGCCTCTGAATGTGACAGAATACTTTGAGTCGAAACATGTCAGAGAGAGAGAGCCCTCCAGAAAAACGTGTTCCTCTGTCAGGACGTTTCCTCTGCTCAGTTTTCTGCACATGGAAATGTCTGTTCTCATGAATATGAAACAGCACACGCAGAATAAATATGAACACAGCTGTGTAGGAATATCATTTTTTTTAATGTCCAACATTTCTCTTGTTTCCTTGGTAACAGGGGAACAGCTGGTTCCATGCCGCCGTCACCTTGCCGACGACGGGATAGAAGGCATCCCATTATTAACACACAAGCTAGCAAAGACAATCTCCCATCCCTCCTTCTACTCTCCCTGACTATCTCTCACTCTGTTTCTTTCCTTCGGTCACTTCCCCACTTTCTTTTTACAGAGCACATCACAACGTTTTAATCTCAACTCAGTTTTTTTTTCTTCGTCTCCCCTCACTTGTGTGGCTCCTATTGGTCCGAAGCAGATTAACCTGAAGCTGGATACTGACGGCTGACTGTTGGGTATAAAAGCACACATTACCAGTTCAAGATTTGATGTTGTGGATGTGAAGCTTCAGCCTTGAATCTATAACAGTGAACAGGGAGGATAATGGTTTGATTTAGGACATATCTGCATTATTTACACCCAGTATTCAACTTCTAGTTTAGATATGTTGACGTTCTGTCTGGGGAGGATAAATGCACCTACATAGGTTTGTTTGTTCAAATCTTTCCACATTTAACCTCCGTGATCAGATAAAGAAACCAAATGAAATGCTGAAAAGAAAAGTGTCCTGCGTCACACTGTAAACAGAGACATTTGTATCTTTACATTGCCCTCTCTTCTTGTCCTCCATCTGTGAATGTGTTGCAGTGAGAGAATCAGATTATAAGAAACAGAACAAAGGGAACATTTGGAAAAAAAAAAAAAAAAAATCACACATACTTCTTTAACAACCTCATACAAAATGGCAACATACTGTAAATAATTAATACAATGTCAATAAATTATTGATAAATAAAATAAATCTTATGTCTGTACAAGTTAAAGGTACTGTCAGTTGAAGACAATAAACAGATCTGAAGAAAAATAAATAAATGGAGCAGCTGAATGAAAAGAGTGAGGAGGAATCAAAGTCCGATTTCTTTTGGTGTATTAACCCTTTAAAAGACTAGTACAGGGGCATTTCTTGGCAATACGTTTAACACAACAAATAGGTTCACTTGTCACCACCTGGGGATGACAGAGCAGCAGTCAGAGCAGGAAGATATGCATTTGCGAGGTGTGAGTTGTGTTTTTATTTCCACTATCTGCATTTCTGTGCTTTTTTTCTTCCTCTCTGCAATGAGTAACGTCCAAGCCCTCCTCCCTACAGTTACATTTTGCACACAGTCACGGTTTCTGACCCAATTTATTCCAACCTTTTCTGGTTTTGTACTTCATGTTGCTTATTGTGCCTTCTTGTTTTTTTAATCCACTTTCTACCTTGCTGTTCTAGTGTTATCACAAATACTGTATTGTTCGATTGGCAGTGCTCTCTGCTCAAGGACACGCAGACAACACATTTTTGGCTATACAGAAACCCCATTTTACTACCATTTTTTAGAGCCACTGCATTTTTTAGCTGCATTACAAAAGCACAGTTCTGTTAGCCACAATCCCTTAATCCCTCTGAAAGGCTGGTGGAGACTGTCTCCATTGCTTACAAATTCCTTTTGTGTTGTTACCTTGAGGTCTGAACTCAGAGAACTGTGAGAAAGGAGCAGCTGCGGATGGAAAGACCTGCATTTCAAAACCACTTAGAGGCTTATAGCGCTGACACAACTGACATCTCCTCTCAGCAAACTTGTACAGCGCTGCAGAAGCTAAGCCAGATCTTGCAAGAGACCTCATCTTTGAACAGCCGTCTAAACAATGAGAACAAATGTGTATTAATGTGTTCTGATGTGTGAACCTCTTTATCTATGACTCAATGGCTCAATGGAAAAAGATTCATATAAAGACACATATAAAGACACTTCTGAAGTGATTTCCCAGCATATGTGTTCAGCCAAGCAAGTAAAAAAAAAGTCTGGCATTAGAGATGCATGTGCTACAGATATAAGCTAATATATTCCAAAAGATACCGTGCTGAATATGTACTGCAGGTCTGCTTTCAGTTCTCCAAACAAATATCTAAGCCCACCAAGACGTGACGTTTTCCCTTTGAGCCGCTCTCCTCCTACATTCCAAACCAAAATCTATTTGCTTATACAGTATGCAGCCAAATACAATGCCAACCACAGTGGGTTACAGTATGTTGTAGCGCAGATCTAGGGCCTCATTAATAAAAAACAATGTTTCAATTTAGGCTTGTTTTCATGGCACAATCATTAAAGGACAAAAGAAATCATGATTAAAACAAAACTGTGAATTGCATCTAGAGCGTTCACACACCTGCACACGTCATTTTCATCACAGAAAAGTGGAGAACGATGTATCGTACCGATTTTAAGCAGTTGTCCCTTTGGCTTGGATTTACACAGAATTCAGCATGAGAAGCTTTTATTTAGGAGTCTCCTGGATGCTGCCGGAGAGATTCGGCTGTTCCCGTGGTGTCTCTCGAGGCAGGTTGAGTCGTGATGCGTCAAAGAGCAAAATACCTTGAGGGTCTTTAAACGGTTGTTACATGAGACAGCCTCATACAGACACGCAGACAATTTATCTACCTTCACCCGCCAGGTCTCAGAAATATCAATCAAGACTGATATGGTCTGGTTCAGACAGCACCAGGCACAAAGATACACAGATGACACGGTCACATTCATGTACAGTGGATCACAAAACAGCACAATCTCCTGAAAGAGCCAATAACACTCATGACTGAGCTTTAGAAGTTGAACCACCAACTCTGAACCTTCATGTGGCGTTTTAGCTTAACGCTGGCCATCTTTCTCTTAACAATCATCTTCCATCCAATCTCTTCTCTTATAATAATCCCTTCCTCTATTTACAATCACTTTCTCCCTACTTTGATATTTTCCCTTCAACCACATGTCGCGGTTTCGATAATCTCAACAGATTTATATTGCCAGACCCCTGTCGCTGTACACAGAGTTGATGAGCGTGAGGAAAAGTTTCTGCGGAAAAATAAATTTGGGGATTCTTTTTTTTTTCCTTCTTTTTCTTTGTAGGGGTAATGTCTCCCTCGGCAACGAACAAGACTGCACTTGCACCAACCTCACTCACAACCGGACACGATCATAAAAAAGAAAAGAAAAAAGAAAACATCACAAGAGATTTCTTCTTCATCTCCAATGAAAAAGATACAAAATGTATAAAAATGTTATATACAGTTTTTTTTTCTTTTAGACGGATGTTGTCTGGATTAAGCTGACTTCTGCGTTTGAAATCTGAGGAGTTTTTGTCTTTAACAGTTTTTAGGTAGTAGAGGTGGTTGACTCATCGTCCAAAGAAACGACACAGATCATTGTAGGCGGTGGGACTTGAAAAAAACTTCATTTTATACAGTTCAAACCGCCCACGAGCCCTCTTTTATCCTCATGGGCGCTCTCTCTGTCTTACTTTCTTTCCAACTCTGTGTCTCCTCTGTCCCAAGTTTGTTTTTAGTCCTCCGATGTCCCAGGCTGCCCCAGCGGTTCAGGATCATACATGACCTTTGAACTTGTCCCTGGTGTTCCAAGCACTGTCACAATGCATAAAGGGATATAGAGGCTGTCATCAAGACTGTCCTTCACTTCTGTTGGCTCTGAGGTGAGGGAAAGGAAAATGAGTCATCGATATGTTTAAACAGCAACCTCTCTACTGATTGTAATTTCAGTTACAAATAATGATGACAATATACAGGAGCACAATTATAATGAGCTGTCAGAGGCAAGGAAAAAGAGAGAGGAGGGAGACAGACCAAAACACAAGACACAGTGGACGAGAAGATTAAGAAGCTGAGAGGGTGGAAGTGGAACAGAGGGTGCTGAGTATGGTTGAGATAAAAAGAGGAAAAGAACAATAAGAAAGGTGAAGAGATGGGTTGAAGAATGGAAAAGATCCCTATAGAGCGGCTGAGGAAGAAGCAATCAGGGGAAGAGAAAAGGGAGGAGATGCAGGAAAGTTAAAGCCCCCCAAAAAATTGTGTTTACAGAGGATCAAAGACAATGAGGAGTTAAATATGAAGCAGAAGATGTATAATAGAAAAGGGACAGGAGTGGAGGGTTAGTCAAGGCAGATTTATTAACACAGCAGGACTTACTCGGAGTCGGGGGAGACTTCAGATATGCTGTGGGAGGTGGCTGACTGGGACGGGGAAAGGGAGGGTCCGTGGGCGGAGCCATTAGGCCCAGGGTTAGAGGCAGCGGGGGGAGGAGTGAGGACGGAGGAACTAAAGGATGCCAGGATGGAGGACAGAATATCCAGGTGTTCGCTGGATGGTTGTCGACCCAGAGGGTTTGGATTTGAACCTGCGACCTGGGGGACAGTCTGACCAGGGTACCTACATGGAGGTGCGGAGTCCAGTCGTCCTCTGCCGTGAGCTGGGAGCTGCTCATGCTGAGGCTCCTCAGAGATCGGGGGAGGAGGGGAGGAGGAGGGAGGCTGGTCGGGGTGCGAGGGCTGGCGGGGAGGCAGAGTGCGGAGCCACTCCCGACACGGCTGAGCCTGGGCTCCACCTCCGTTGGTCTCCAGCTGCTCTCTTGACCTACTGCTCATCAGCGCCCCCGCTAGGTGCTCGCGGGATGAGGCCTGCCGCCGAGGTAACGAGTTCAGCTGCGACCTCGATCCGCTGAGGTATCCCTCCATTCCCGCTCCCCCGTTCCCACTCAAGTCCTCCCTCGAGGCGTGGACGCTACCGGTGTGGTGGTTGTCCAGTCTGTCCCTGGATCCTGCCAAGTTCTCCCTGGATGAAGAGGCTCTCTGGTGATCCAGACCCAGGCCCCCGAGCCCTGCTCCCTGCCCCAGCTCTCTCCTCCTGGGTAAGAGATCCAAGTTGTCCCTGGAACCCCGGGAGTCCAGTCGGTCCCTCGAACCCCCTACCGTTTGCCTCCCAAGTGGATCCCTGGACAGTTGCCTCCGAGACAGCGAGTCCAGTTGTTCCCTGGAGGAGTACCGGGAAGCAGGTTGAGAGAGAGAGCCGGAACCTCCACTGGCACCAGCCGTGGCAGAGTACATGCGACCGTACGAGGCTGCAGGAACACCCCGGTGACCCAAAGTAGAGGTTCGGTACCAGTTGAGCTCACTGGGGACCCGGCCCATGGTGGAAAGACCCTGAAGTGCTGGGGGACAACCGAGACGATTCTTCAGGATACCTGAGACAAGAACATAAGAAGGTGAGGCTCCATTAGAGGGGGAGATAGGACAAGAGAGTAAAAAGTGCAGAGGGATACAGAGGGGCCCTATGATTTCCGTGATGCTGAAAACGCGGACGGAATCACGGAATCTACACATGAAAACGGAATTCTCTTCGCACGGAATTTGCATATATTTTGTTGACATATTAAATAAACAATTTTTGAAAAGTGTAGAAAGGTCTCTACCTAAACCGTGGCCAAATGGCATTGTTAAACATGTTGCCTAGTAACCATACGTCCTCGAGTTTGTTGCGTGGGGAAAAAATGTCAAGCGAGTGGCTCCTGATAAGCCAACGGTGGCGAAAAAATTAAGAAACACTCAACTGACTGCTAAATACCGGGCTGAACAATACCCCAACGACTACTATGAGTCTGGACAACAACAGTTTTGTAAGTTTTGTCAACATACTGTTGACTGGGCCCCCAAAGACACATAACAAAGCTAAATCCACAGCGGGCAAATCCCTCCAGGTTACCATTGAGGCAACGACAAAATCAATAGATGCAAGGCGTGAGTTTGTGGAAGATTTTGTTGCAATGTGTGCTGAAGCTGACATACCGCTTGAGAAAATGAAGAGGATACGTCTGTTTCTTGTTAAACATTGCAAGCAGGGAGGCGCACTCCCAGAAAACGCCAGCAGCCTCAGGCAGACCCACCTGCCGCGGGTCTTTGACCAGCACATGCAAAAAGTGCTGCAAGAGATCCGTGGAAAGAAAATCTTCGTTGTTGTCGATGAAACCTCTGACAACAGAGATCGCCGTGTCCTCAACATTGTTATAGGTGAGCATCCAGTTAGCTTTTATTGTGATTTTTTTGTAGATGGAAAATACATTGTTCTGCTTACATGCAGGGGTCACTGATGATGATGGGTTAACACTGTACTTTATGGCTGTAATATGTAATTGCGTTGGCTTTCTGTCAGGCACATGACAGCATGGCTGCATAATGCATTTAATCTTTAATTTAATATTCATCAGTCCTACCTGTTACCTTCATGTAACTGTTATTTTTGGCCAGAGATTTGTTGAAGGTTTGGCTGAATTTTGGAGAATTCTGAATGTGCTTTGCTGAATATATTAACAGTTTAAATAAAAAAGCTGAATTGTGAGTTTGTGTAACTGAGTTTTTAAGGGTCAATACTGCTTAGAAGTGAAAGAAAACTTAGAAAAATCCAAAAGGGCTAAAAATAAATCCGAAAAAACGGAATTTGAAAAAAAACAAAAAAAAAAATGGATTTCATAGGGCCCTATTAAGGGTGAGGATGAAATCATCCCCTTCATGAGGGAAGAAGGGGATGAGAAGAGAAAGAAGTCATAGGAGGAAGAGAAGTATGTGTGTGATGTGCGTGTAAATGTGCTTTATCTATTAATAGGTTCACTAAAATGTCACTCATGCTTCCAGGCAAAATGAGGGATCTCCAACTTTGCCTGCATTTCTTACTCCCTCACTCTCAGTGTGTCTTTGCATGGGTGGTGCACCTTTGTATGTATTTGTACATATGTCAATTTTATATGTATGTATTCTGAGTATCCATACTGTTATGTACACATAAAATTGTCATAAATTTAGACCTTAACTGAAGCTATAGGCGTCCCAGGGTTGTTGAAGTCATTCTGTATGCATCAGGGCCATTCAGCTGATTCCAGCCCTTTATTGCGTTGTGTGGGTAAAAAACTCACACACCTCACACGCATGAGGTGCTCACAGTGTAAATCATGGTGTGTCGACCATCACATTATATTCTGACTCCACAACACTAAAAGTCTGGTTACTAATTAAACCAAAAAAAAAAACTAGAACATGAATTGTTGAAGTAAAACAAACAAAATCTGATTAAATGCAATGATATTTGTCGACTCTTCACATCATGTGACCTAGCACTGCTGTCACATGTTTACTGAGATAATTTAAATGTATAACAGACAAACTGCAAATGCAGCAGATACGGTCTCAGTTATTGAGCTGTGTTTTAATTGATGCTTTGCTGATTCCGCTCACACAGCTCACATCGCCTCCATCTTTCTCTTGGCAAAATGCCCCATTTTCATCCTGATGACTGGGGTTGCATCAGTCAGACAGGAGAGGGAGATCCAGAGATTTTTGTCAAACAATATGATAAAGACGATAATATATTTATAGTATACAGGCCAGACTGAAATCCAAAGATGCACGGCCAAAAAACGATTACACTTGATTATTTCAATCATATGACTTGTACATGTTCATAGCAACGAGAAGTCAGAGAGGAAGAAAAACAAAAACTATTTCTTACAGGTACAATACAAGTTTGTTAATCAATGTTAAATACATTGTTCAGAATTTGTAAATATTATTTTGTATGTTTATTATCTAACTTTTTAAAGGTAGGTTTCATCTTCAGTATCCATGTGCCATTGTCTTAATGAACATTTAATTTATGAGCAATGCTTAATGCATTATACATACGGGAAGGACAAACCAAAGATTAGAATATTAAAAGCAAATCCCAAATGTTAGTGTGCCCTTAGATTATATGTATTTGTGTTTCTCTCACCCTTGCGGTGCCTGTGTGGCTGGGTGAGGCCGTTCTCGTCCCCACTGGTCAGCGCTGCGTCAGGCTGGTTGTTGTTGGCAGCGTCCTTGCTGTAATCTGCCCCCAGGGGGCGCTCTGAGCCCCACTTCTGAAGGCTGTGCGTCTCACAATCTTCCAATGCTGGCCAGTAGGACAGAAGGTCATTACCATCCAGATCTGTAACACACAAAAATAATTAATACTTTCTGGTTACTCATTAAACCTACATTGTGTAATTTTTTGAGTCGATTCTTAGCAAAAAAAACAACTTTGTTCTTTCACAAATATGTGCTCATTCATGTGTAATTACTTCCACCAACTAATCAAAGTATTTCTCGTAAGCCATTTAGAATCATTCAGAATACATACGAGCGAGTCGCACGAATGACGGCAGCCATGTAGCACCTCCATCTTTAAAATACATTAGCCAAAGAGGGACATACCTCCGCCTTTCGCCCTTTTACACCTATTGGCACCGTGAAGAATGCCAGGGGGAGGTTACTCGCCAAGGAAGCGAAAAAGAGAATTAAAACGACAACGCGACAGCCAAAGCAACAAGACCAAAGTTAATAGTGGAGTGGCTAGAACAGCTGCGTGTAAACGATGGAGATACTTAAGAGCTAATTTTGGGTTCGGCCACCGTAGGACTTAAAACGCGATCGGAATGGGAGAGGCTAGAAAGTAATATTCAGTTGGTTGTCATATACAATTTCACCGCTAGATGGGAGAAATTCTTATACAATGTAGCTTTAAAGCTGTTTTATTACACATCCATGTTGTCACGTCAGGTCATGACTCTATTGACCAATGACCTTTGATGAAACACCAGTTAACACAAGATATTAAAGGCTGCATATACAGTATGCACTTATGCCTCATATTCATCCTTTCAATTTCAAGCATTGTGCTTAATTTTGTAGCCACTTGTGCATCCCAACAAACACAAAACAGATGTCTGTATAAAAAAATAGCAGGTGTCAGCAGACAAATAGCATATGTTCATTATGAAATAAGCCAGCCAGGGCTAATTAAAAGAGACATATTGGTAGAGAATGTATCAGACTAGTGCAAATGTTCTATGAACCAGTAAGGTTCATGGTCTTAATGTGTATAACACTCAATGGTGCCATTTAACATGTTAGTTTGCTCTGTGACGACATCAACCCTTTAGGCCAACCAAGTGTCATTTGGAAAATCACACTACAATGTGTCACCCACATGTTATCAAGATTTAATCAGTGTTGTCATTAGGGCTGCAACTAAAGATTCCTTCCATTATCAAACTGTCAAGATTTCTTTCAATTAAAGTCGATCATTAAAGTCCAAAAATAGTAAGCCCAAACTAAGTGACGTCTTCACATTGCTTGTTTTCTCAGCTCAACCCAAAGATATTACATTTCCAATTATATTTTTGCTTGATAAATTACTTGACAATTCAATAATAATCAAAATTATTGCAGAATCATTTCTGTCTATCAATAAATTAAATAATAATCATTATTCATTCCAGCTATATAATACATGACGTTGTTGCACCATCGATGTTAAACAGTTGCTTTGACAACCACATATTGTAATTGTTGTAAACTATGTAACATCTTTTTAAAACATGCAACAACAAAAGGTTATACAAATCCATTTATTGTTATTGTTTTGTCTTTTTCAGCTGTCTAGTAGTTAACACTTACTCAGTAAGGCATATTCCTTGCACAGTCCTCCAACACTGGCCAGTTGACGGCTCTCCTGAATCAATGAGGGCTTTAATGCTTTGACCACAATCTTCGAACTGTGACCTTTCAGTAAAAAGCTGCTCCGGTCCTTCAGTTTGACTGCACTGATGAATTGATTGGACTATACTGGCCATCTGGATCCTGACAGCTTTGGTCCATGTTTTACCCTGAATAGGGTTCATGTGATCCAGATGGCTTATGAAGCTAATCATTGATTACTTATATGGATTTGCACATCTAGCCTTTTCTCACAGTGAAACCTTTCACAAAGCACTCTATATGCATGACATTTATAGCACTTACTTTAAAGTGCATACACTTATTTATTATGCATACATTTATTTCATGTGTAGCTGAAGAAAGAAGGTATTGATTAATGACCACTGGCACTGACATTTTCACTTGTTGTATGTGTGGTGTTTGTTTGTGCCTACACATGTATGTTTCTACATATCTGAGATAAAAGAGTAGTGGACTTTCTTCAGCTGGGACCTACATTGTTTGACTCTGCTGGCTGGCAGGGGCCTGTCTGTTTTCACCCCATACTTGTGTTTGTTTCATCCCACAGACCAAAGACATGCAGGCCAGGTTAACTGGCTACTCTTACTATAATTGCCTGAAGGTGTGAACGTGCGTACATTTATGTTATGTATGTTATGTTTGTCCAAATATGTTATCCCTAGAGACCTGTCTCACACGATGTGAGGTGGGATACACTGGCCACCATGACTCTGCACAGGTTAAACATGTACAGATGATGGATGGATGGGGGCCTAAATTAAACGAAAGTATTAATGTACCAAAAACCTATCTTCCAAACAATCATCAGTTTGCTTATAGACTCGAATAAATCAAGTGTCCTTGAGCAAGACACTTAAACATTACTGGCTTTATAACTGTGAGAAGAAATGCCTTAAAAATCACTTGGAAATCACTAAAGTGCTCATCTACCTTTGGTGCCGTTGTGGGTGGGCTCTGTGAGCAGACGCTCGCTGTGATTGGAGCGTTTGAATCGCCGCTGGATGCGCCCACGGAGTCGGACGTTGTCCTCGCTCTCAGAGGAAGGAATGGAGAGACTGCACTCCTCCTCCATGGAGAGGTCTGAGTCTGAGTCTGAATCCTCACCTGGAAGAAGAAGGAGAGAGAGGAAAAGATAGAAAGGAGCCAGAGAAGAAACAAGTGAAGGGAAGGAAAAAAAGAATAAAGGGTTGTTATTGTGATGTAAGCTTAATCTTGAATGAAATGTATATGGAAAGTGAAAACAAAGGAAAGAAATATAGAGAAAAAGGGGTGAAGAAATGGCGAATGTGTCACTACTGCTCGTGAAGAGTGTGCGTTTGTGTCCATGGTTGTGTTTGAGTGTTCACCTCCGTCTCTGTGGAACATGGCTACATCCAGGTCTGTTGCTCCGGTGTGGACGATGTTTTGTTCCAGAGTCTGACGAGCCAAAAGATTTTCTCTAACAGGCAAAAAGGAGAGAAGTGAGGAGGACACACACACAGAGTTTACTGTATAAGCAGTCACACAGGCCGATACAGATTAAAAACACACACACACACACACACACATACACACACACACACAGACACACTGCGTTTCACTATCTTTGTGGGGACCCGTCATTGACATAATGCATTCCCTAGCCCCTTACCCTAACCTTAACCATCACAACTAAATGCCTAACCTTAACCCTTACCCTCAACCTAACCATAACCTAATTCTAACCCTAATCCTAAAACCAAGTCTTAACCCTCTAACAGTCCTTTGAAGTTGTGGGGTCCAGCATTTTGGCCCCACAAAGCTGTCCGGACCCCACAAGTATACTGTATTCCTGGTTTTTGGACCCCACTAATATAGTTAAACAAGAACACACACACACACGCGCACACACACACACACACACACACACACACACACACACACACACACACACACACACACACACAGAGCCATAAAGACACCAACAGTAACTCTCAGAGTACATTAGTGTTACTCCACATACACTACAGTACATTGTTCCATCCAATCTTCTTCATCTTTACCCCACTGACCCACAAAATGCATGACAGGGTTTTTGTTAGCGAGGGAATTTTCTCCCTGAAGCAACTTTATCCCAAATCAGAATCACAGAGAATCAATCAAACCTGACAAATTCCTTCTGTACATTGTTGGTATGCCAATAACAGTCATGGTGTGGACATTTTTCCATCCATATTCATTTCTAGCTTGTTGGTAAAAGTTGTAATGTGTGTGTGTGTCCACATTATGTGTGTATGTGTCTGCGTGAACTTTTGTGTATTTATATACCTGGCCGAGCTGACGGAGGAGATGGTGGAGGTTCCCAGAGTGATTCGGTGCAGCCCGCTCTGCTCCAACAGAGATGCGTTGTGATAGGGGTTCTGAGCCTGAGCACACACAACAACAACATAGCCCTTTATCTTTAATTGATGAAAAATAAAAACATTTCCTCCCTCATGATGCATTTTGAACATGGGAAAAAGTGCATTAAACCATCTGTACTTACACCCCACATACTGCACTAATTCATCTTAAGGACTTCTTTCTAACACTGAGGTTTTCTATCCATATCATAAGAAAAAGAGTACTTACTATAATAGGTAGTTAAAATTTAAGAACCTTGTCAAGACTTTTTTTAGCATTAAAAAACAACCCCAGTGATATTTTGCTATAGCTTCACGAGACTCGTGGGAGTGATTATAGTTATTGAGTGCTGACCGGAATATATAAAAATAAAAAGGAGGCAAAGCTAGTGGAGCAGAAGCTAGCCTGGAAATGGGGCACGATTCCAGCTTTCTGTATTAGGCCACTGTAGTTATAAATAATGTATAACACAGTATGAGTCAGATAGGCGAAAGGATGCTAATAGGTGGTCATTTGTGTCTAATAGTAGTTTTGGGAAGCTACAGTCATTTTGCCCCAGATGACTCAGTAAAGGATAGGAAGAGCTTCAGAGATAATGGGGTTAAAAGGGTGGAATGAACTACGTATAAACTAACACGCCTTTTGACACACACACACACACACACACACACACACACACACACACACACACACACACACACACTAGCAAAGAGGACAGATAATGTGGGGGGCTAAAGAAAACAGGTCTTAGAGAGCAGTGAGCTATGAACTAAACACACACAAGTTGATAGAGTGAAGAAAAGATGTGAAGACAGGATAGGGTAATGCACACACACACACACACACACACACACACACACAAGCACACACAAAATAGGCACTGCACAGTGCTTTTATTGAAGTGGGCTAAAGAGCGGGCAGGGCTCCACTGGTCGGTATGTATTGTTTTATCTGGGTCAGCGACAAACCCTGAAGGCAGAAGTAGAGAGGAAAGGGAGGACAAAAAAGATGGATGGATGGATGGATAGAGGGAAGGGGGAATGGAGGATAGAAGGGCTTTTGTGTTGGTCTAGTAATGGACACAGTGAGAGTGCTATATAAAAGATAATACTGTAGAATAAGACATAGTAAACAGCTTTGGAAAAATGCAGCAGGACGATTTACAGCCCCACATAAGGGTCTTAGATTCACCCTGCAAAATTGCTATTGTGCAATAAGGACCATCATATTATGATATGTCATAATAAAATTTGTTCCCAAATTAACAAGTCATGTAAATGATTAAAAAAAAATCTTTATTTACACAATGTGCTATGTGAATGATTGCATATATTAGTAATGTCAGTTCAGACCAAGATACCAGATGACATAAAAACTTTTATGTTCAGCAGAGACGAGCTGCAGCAGTACAAATACCCAGTCGGAGGATGTACGTGTGTATAACTCACGGTGTTCTGTGGTGGTCTTGGTGGGTCTTCTCCAGGGCTCTTCTTACCCAAACAGGCTACGCTCCAGGCCTCCTTAACCTCTGAGTTGAACACAGTGAAGACCAGCATCACCGACAGACCCTGGGTAAGAGATACAGATACAAGTTTGAGGTGCTAATCTGAGTTTTAAGATGTCTTTTCCTTTGGACACAATCTAGCTTGTTATTCTTTTTATTTGAGCAATAAAAAGTAACTATTATTTGGCTAGTATTTTGGATGAAAAACATTATAATTAACACTATTAACTGGATGGAAGTTGAATGAGTGCTAGAGTAAACCAACATTTATTTATGTGAACAAATACTTTCGTTCACACACACGTTCATACCTGCACTAGACAGAGGACATCGAATATGTAGTAGAAAGCCAGGATGCTGTTGTTCACAGCCATCAGACCACATAGCCAGGTGGAGGTGGCCACCAGCAAAAGCAAGAAGGCATTGCGAACAGTAGCACTGGAGAGAGAAACAAAGAGGTCAGTGGGGGAGAAGGTTAGAACATGAGAAGTACACTAATAAAATACTGTAGGCTTACATACAGCATACAACATAATGGAAATATCTGCAGTTCTTTGGACAGACAACATCAACATGTTGCATCTCTACACGTACAACTTGGATGTACAAGATAATGACATGGTTAACCATTGCCCTAATAACAATACATAACATTAATTGCCCTGCTGGCTAGTTAAGTAGCTCTTTAGTGAATGTATATATATACTTTTTATACTTTTACTTCTGATATCACAACAATGTGGTCATTATACATTTATGTATTATTTGCACACAGCCAATTCTTTATTGATGCCCATGATTAGAGTAATGAAGAAATTTAGAGACACAACAAGACACAAAACACAAGAGAGGCAAGGCTGACAGGAAGTGAGAACCAGCAGGAAAAGGCGATAGTAGAGAAACCAAAAGATAAATACTGAGACGGAGATGTGGGAGCAAGACACCACATAGCTAAGTGATTTCCTTGTGTCGTTTATGCTCATATGCTTTGATCAATAACAAGGCCTGACATGATCATTGTCTATCAAATCAACATTGAGTAAATGAGACAGATAGAGATGTATACTTTATAGTTGTATAGCCTTGTTGAGATTGTTCGCAGTTACTTTGAATGTATGTTGTATGTTCAATTTTTATTTTTCATGCTTCAACTGGGAAAAGCTTCTTTGAAGACAGAAGTCTTAAGTCACTAGACCATCTTTATACAGTACCTCTGAAGCCTGATTTTCCACCAAAACATGATAAGTACAGTAATAAAAGAAAATAAATAGCCAACAAAGTAGCCTTTTGAAAGTGAGAAGTCATTTTACAATGGTGGGTGGGTACTTACATGACAGGGAGCTTCTTGGTCTCCTTCTGAGAAGGATTGCAGGACATCTTGGCTACAATCATGAAAATGCCTCCATTCATCTGGATAGAGGGAAATCAATACAAAAGGTAAGGCAACATATTGTAATGCATTTCAGCTAATCCAATAATGCCCTTAGAAACATCTGTGATGAGGATAAACAGATGAAACAAAATCAATCTGGATAAAATCGTCATCTATGAGGGAAAAAAAGGTAAATGTATTAAAGACCAAGCCACTTAAGTCTATGAACTGCTCTGTTTTGGTTCCTTTGCTTAAACAGTAAGAAGTAAGAAGAAAGTAAGAAAATAGACAAATCAGTGAATGAAAGAAAAGTAACCGCTGAATAAATGAATTATTACAAAAGAAGGCACAACAGAAGGACGGAAAGAATAAAGGAAATAAATACAGGCATGAATAAAGTGAATAAAAGTGTATAATGAATAACACTGATTACTGACTACACTGCATTGAGTTATTCATAAGCATGATAAAAACCTGGCACAGCTTCCTGTCTAAGATGTTGCAGTGAAGTTGTAAAGTGTTGGCTTTATGTTAGTAGCAAATAAAATGATGGTGTAGCAGAGTTCAAGCGGGTCGTCTTTGTAAAATTCCACTTATGACTGATGATATGATTCAGCTATTTTTGGGAGGGTAACCAGCCAACGATTCAAAGGAAGGGAAGAAGGAGCAAACCAAGTTTATGCACATTTTTATTTGAAGACAAGTTTACCTTAGGATGATATCAAACTAGTAAGCAGAGTTAAGCTGATTTGCACTAGGTGTTATGAATATATAATCTTTTAAGGGGTAACAAACCTGGAATCAGTGTTCCTCTGAAAACCATATGAGCTGAACACTCATCAACAGTATAGCCTACGATTCCCTATCACATCCCTGTTCACACTATAGTTTTTACTCAAGTTTGAGTGCATACATTAGCATTAACATTAACTACAGCATATCAGAAAGACAGGGAGACAGTTACCAGTATGACGATGGCTATAGGACCGGCAAAGCTCCAGATGAGTTTGTCATAGATGGAGATCCAACAAAAGTCTGGGTTCCCATAACCCTCTGGGTCCAAACCCACCGCCAGGCCTGCAGTGCAGAGACACACAGTCAGATGACTCAGGAAGAGAGGAGCAGTACAGTATGTGACAGCATGTAATTATCTGAATGACAGTCGCAGGAAAGGTCACAGACATAGCAGAACACATCCCAGTCAATGTTAGGTATTCATCTTCTTAATCATTAGTTCTTTTTAAAATACTAATTTCAGATGACAAAACATGATTTTGAAGGTATTCAGCTCTTTGGAAATAGTGGCTGTAAATGTGATGAATACATTGGTGTGCCTTCAGAGATGTCTATATATGTTTTCAATATATTTATCAATTCCCAGTACTGATTTATATCATTGATGCATCGGATATATAACTATCTAACATTATATTAGTCAATGTTGTAACAATTTTGTATTTATTCTACACTAATATCTACCTGATTCTCTCAGGTTAGAACAAATGTATCTTAATAAAAACATTATTTTAAATGAGCCTGCAGTTTTTCAGGTATCAAGTTATTTTTTATTTATCCACGCAACCAGACTACATCTCCATGATGCCAGAAGATCCTGTCAAGGTTCTGACAGTCGTGGCTATAAAGATTTTTTAAATTGAATAGCAAAAGTAAGAGAGACAGGAAGAACCTAAATAAAGACGGACAGACAGATTAAACACCTCTGAGCCGGAGGAAGAAGACATGCAGCCTGTGTGTGTGTGTGTGTGTGTGTGTGTGTGTGTGTGTGTGTGTGTGTGTGTGCGCGCATGTGTGCTTTACTATCTCTGTATTAAAATGTCACAGAAACCTGTTTAATACAAGTGTCAATAGGACACCTTATCTACACAGCCAGACTCATTGCAAATGTGTGTGTGATGTGTGTGTCTGTGCACATACATGACCATGTGATGTCATGAATGTATACATGTGGCAAGGACATGTTTGACTGTATGTGTAAATGGATGCATTGATATGTTTCTGATAAATATCACAGAGATCTTATGTGTCTGTGTGTGTATGTGTGCGTCACCTGTGATAATGGCGGGCACGCCCCAGCCGATGGCGTAGTAGAACCTCATGGCACCATAGTTAATGTTGCGTTGCTCGGTCTGCATGCGGTAGATATGAAGGCCCTCCACGAACATCCAAGCAAACGTAGACATGAAGAAGTAATGCAGGAGAATGGCGACGACTGTGCAAAGGAACTGAAGGGGAAGAGAAAGACAATAATTAAAGGAAGGAGAAAGAAGCAAGGGAAATATTGCAGAAAGAATAGAAAGGAATGAGAGGAGAAGCAGGAAGGAAGCAAGGGAAGGAGAGATAAGGAAAAAAATGTGAAGAAAAGATGGTGAGAAAATAAAAACTATAATCGTTTTATAATCATATTGATTTTTGTCTTGACAAGCAACCAACAAGCCTCTCAAAATTACAACACAGCAAGTGTCAGCGATGAAGAAACAAGCATTCCTGATTTAATTACCAACATGACTAATGAACAGAGTTTATGGAGGCGTGTTAAAGTATGTCTCCAGGAAATATGCAAAATACTGATATGAATGTAAATTAATGTTGTTAATGTGCTGAATTATAGTAATAACACTCAAGATCAAGAATTCTTAACTACGATTATGAGTACACATAGTATAGAACACCCTAACAAGTAATGTGGTTGTCATAACAGTTATGTGTGTCAAAGTCTGAAAGCGTTTATGTAACAATATATTTAAATATTGTAATATTTACAAGAAATTAAGATAATCCTAACTTGTTTCCTGGTTTTAAGGGGAATGATCAGCTCAGTTGAAGCATATTTACTCCAATTGTAAATGGTAAATTGGTAAATGCAGTGTTTCCTTTAGGATTTTTTTTAGCAGTGGGGGCAGGTCTGTTGTGTTGATAAACTACATCAACACAACAGTATGTGGAGTTAAACTGTTCGGGCCCAATAACCTCTGAATAGTTCTAATTGTTGTTAAATTGCAATGTGAGTGGTAGCCAACGGGTGGTGCATTATGTCGGCAGGATCATTTAAAAGGCAACCGCGACAACTGTGCGTCTGCCCTATTTCTGATAGCGTGGCGGAAGAAATTTTGCCATGGCGCACCGCACACAATAAAATCAACATAGAGGAAACACTGAAATTAATTGTTTATAGCGCTTTTCTAGTCTTAGCGACCACTCAAAGCGCTCTACACTTGAGGCACCCACACACACATACCATACACACATTCATACACTGGTGGCCTTGGCTCCAATACAGGGTGCCCCCTGCTCATCAGATTAACATTCACAGCAATTTGGAGTTCAGTATCTTGCTAAAAGACAATTTGACATGTAGACTACAAAGAGCATTTCTATATTAATAGTACATATTATGAATCATACTATAAATTTAGAAGAGATATTGATAAAATGTCAGCTTGGTCCATGGTTGATTTATTTATCTTTAGAAATATTTATAAAACAGTAATGATGGACATGGAAAACTTTGTCTTTATTGCCATAGATGACGCTCTAAGAATGCTGAGAGGATGTCAAATCAGTGCTAAAAGATGGTGTAATCTGCTAAAACATAAATATCTGAGCTCCATCCAATATCATGGTTTAGATAGATGGTTTCAGTATATTATCAGGAATAAATCCCAGTATTTTTTGTCAGGGCAGATGATTCCAAATCACTTTTGTCAGTTAAGTGATGCTGTTTGGTTTGGCAGTAATGCTGAACTTCTCCATGAATAATGCAGAATATTAGCATTTTAAGCCTTCTGAGAAATTACCCTCAGGCTGCATTCAAGCATGTCTGAAGTGGTTTATTTGAACTCTGGGGCCTTCCGTCTGTTTTGTTTAACCAGATGAGAAAGATGCCATTCAAACTCAAGTGGCTCTGAAATACAGCATCTACACATCTGAAAGAGCAAGTCACCATCTTCTAAGAGAACAGTTGAGCTGTTTGTCAGAAGTAAAAACCAAATCTAAACCAACAACTTGAAAATGCACGGGTTTGTGAGTTAAAATTGATGGCTGCTGACAGCCATCTTTCAAAGCCATGCTTTGAATACCAAGTATAACGAATTTAAGTGAGAACAAATGGTATGGTATGATTTCTTCATGTGTTCTTAACCTATATAAACACCAGAGAGGAGGATTAGAGCTTAAAAGGCTCAAGATGTCCATCCTGTTGTGGCTTAAAGTGATGGTTTGGAGTATTTTCACCATAAGCTGCTTTGCACCTTGACCTCGAGCCAAACAACCCCCTATAAGCTTTTTTCCCTTGTTATAACGTTGGTCGAGTTAGCGTTATCAGCTGGTTAGCTTAGTGCAGGCGCTAATGGATCCACGTTTGTATCTCGTAAATTACCCCACTAATAATGCCCGGAATGATACCAAACTTCTACAGTAGTACAAATAGTTTCTGTACTTATAAAACGAGGCATTAGAAAGTTTGTAACTACACCAGAAGTATATTTAAATAACACTTGCCTGATGGATACTACTGCGCTATTGCGCGGTAGCAGCCGAGAGGAGCGGTAGCAGTCGATAGGAATATCCATCAGGCAAGTGTTATTTAAATATACTTCTGGTGTAGTTACAAACTCTCTAATGCCTCGTTTAGTACAGAAACTATCTGTACTACTGTGAGGGCCATCTGGAACATTATTCACAATTACCTCACATACACACTAGTGAAAAATTATACTCTCACATACTATACTGAAACCTCACGCACACACAACTGAATTGCTCATAAACACTACTGAAAACACTCTCACGCGCAACACTGAATCGCTCTCATATACACAACGGAAACGGGAATTCACTCTCAATAATGTATATGACAATGTTTTAGTATAGCACGTGAGTGTGTTTCAGTATTGTTAATGAAAGCGTTTCAGTAGTGTTTATGAGAGCATTTCAGTTGAGTTTGTGAGCCCGTTTCAGTATTACGCGTGAGAGGATTTCAGTTGAACAGGAAAGTGATTCAGTGAAACAGTAAAGTGGCTGGGAAAAAATCCCTGTCCAGGATTTGAACCAGGGTCTCCCACATTAAAGTTGATGATATTACCCATTGAGCTATTCAAATATTGTAGGTTGCAGGTGATCTTGCAATTTATGTATCTAAACAGGCCTTGTCTTTCTGAATTAATGAGTCATTGGCTTATTAGTTCCTATAAGAGCTCTGTTTTTCTGAATTAAGGATGAATTCAGAAACAAGCAAAACAGTTTCTTAAGTGGCTGTATTACCTCAAAAACTTAGAAAACATTGTGGAATACTTGGTTGCACTTTTGCAGTCGTCCCAGATTTTAAGGTTAAAAGAAGCTCAGTACAAATTCCAGCCAGAGATGATAGAGAAATAGAAGCAGCCATGGCAGGAATACAGCCAGATAATGAATTCCACACTCCCACACACACACACACACACACACACACACACTGCGAGCACTAACATGCTCTTCCAAGCATGATGCACATAAATTAGAGAACATATTGTTCAGCTATAAGTAAACAGTCCCACTGTAAGAGCCGTACAGTTGACAGTGTGGGGGATACAGCTTAATTAATTGAATTTTACGCTGAGTGAGCACGTATTTGCAGTGCCCTCTCTCTCTCAAGACTTGCTGCTCTTTAAACACACACATACACATTTGTGATATAGATATGTATATATTAGAAAAAGAGAACGTTGTCAGGAGAGAGGAAGGAAACATAAGAACATAAGGGCAGAGGAGGAGGAAAAATGTAGGAAGTATTTAGCATAATAGGAAGAGGACTTACAGTAAACAGAAAGCAGCAAAAAAACACACACGTGATGTACAGGGGCACAAAGTGAGCAGGACAAAGCAATACAGAGGGTAAATAGTAGAAGTAAAAGACAGAGATGTCTTGATATATTCTTTAGAGCTGCACCAGTGAAGGAGGACATAGGCAGTTTCCAACTACTAGCCACAATTTGGAGGTGAGTACACCTTCAAATCTGCAAAACGTGGCTAAAAATGAGACAATTATGAGGTAAAGCAAATGTTTGCTCATTCACAAAGCTGCAAGTTGGAAACTGGAGGAACGGCAAAGAAGCTAAAGACATTACATAATGAACATGTTAAAAGAAACACAAGCCCACAACCCCCCACCAGTATTTACCTGTTGTTCAGTGTGATTGACCCCGAGCAGAAACACCAGCTCCGACAAAAACATGGCCGCAGCTGTGTTTGAATGGATGCTTCTGGTGTTGGACTTGAGGCCTCGGAGGCATGAGAGCACCAGGACAGTGAGGAGGAGGGCCAGCATGGAGACGCACAGAGAAGAGTATGTGACCACGGCCAGCGTCTCCAGATCCCCCTCCAACTGCTGCTCATAGAGAGATACGTGAAGGGAGAGAGGGTATTATTGATGTACATGTATATAATTTTGGTGGGAGTAGATGAAAATACTTTTTTTTAAATATCAATATCCAAAAGAATCAGGAAATGTAACACTGTCCAACTGCACAGAATAGCAGCTGGTTTGTAATGCTAAATATTAAAGGCTTCTAAAGGATTGAGAGAGGCAAAGGATCTCTGTATTCAAACTATTTAAACTACAAATCATTTCATTGATGAACAAGTCTCAAGGGCAACAAGCGCACGTTAACACAGGCGCACCTACATAATAAGCTGTTTTAAATTTAAAATGTTCAATGCCTTATCGTGCTGATGTGACCGAGCCCGACCCGGATTTAATTCTCTGGGATTTCAAACTTTTACACCGACTAAATACAGCAATTACCAGCTGAGATGTTCAAATGATAAACGAAGGAAAACCGACACAAAAAGCAAGATCATTGATAGGAGATGTACAATTAATCCACTACATGCCTCATTATGACAGAGAGGTATATTAATTAAATGATTATAAATATGTGGGATATATATATATATGCGGGTAGTTTTCACTGAGGGATCACTAACCTCTCTGTGTGAACTGTCCATCAGCACGCCGAAGGTGCCCAGTCTCTGGCACTGACAGCGGACATGTGAGATGTTCCTGTACACCACCATACAGTCCCTGACTGTCCAACAACCTCCTATCTCATACCTGCAGAGAGAGAGAGAGAGAGAGAGAGAGAGAGAGAGAGAGAGAGATAGAGAGAGAGGAATAAAAGATGTGCATACACAAAGACATGAAAAAGACTAACTGTATCCTATGTGCAAAAATATGTGTGTTTATGATCCATCAACATTAGCAGGACTAGTAAAGTAAACAACATTCCACATTTGCAACTTGTATGTAAGTCTAGAAGTGTGATTTAATATTTGCAGTTCCGAGGTCCTGATATTGGGCATGCTGGCTCACTGGCATGGCTTACTTGGACACTTCATGGAACTGAACCATCATTATTGTTATTAGTTATAACAAGGGTGGTCATAAATCCAGAGCCAGAAAGTCAGATATTGAATATATTACATACTTGGTGGGAATCTCTTGGCACCTCACGATTCGATTCCGATTCAGAGGCTAACGATTTGATTCTACACCGATTGTCGATGCAACAATTTTTTTATGTACATTTCCATGCATGATTTAAAAAAATATACATATCAATCTAAGTTTGCTACTCAGAGTTTGCTAATCACTTCCTAGACAAAGCAGCTAGACAAAGCTTAGATTTTGACATATATTTGTCACACACAAGTTTAAATGAAATGTTTTGTCTACTGAGGTTTTTATTTTGTAGTCATTCCATTCTTAAGCCTTAAACATGCTTGTTGAAGTCACCTTCTCTCAGTAATCTTCCATGTCTCAGAGGCTCAGTCATGTTTAAAGGTGGATAATTGGCTTCTTAGAACATGAAACATGAGGTGGTCAGATGTCATGTGATAAAGTAGATGAACAGCCTATATGTGTTTTGCCTAATTATTTTATTTATGTCTTATTAGATCATGTGTATATATATAAGGGCTGTCAATCGATCGAAAATTTTAATCTAATTAATTACATACTCTGTGATTAATTAATCGAAATTAATCGCATACATAATTAACGGTGCCTGAACCGATACTTTTTAAGAAAGTAAAAAAAGAAAAGAAAAAAAAAGGGTACTAAACAACAGTTGGTGACATTAAAGAACGGCTTGTTTATTGCTAAGGCCATATGGTCAAAATTAAATGATTTAATAATAATGTATAACAATAACTTATTTCACTAGTAAATTGCTGTTGAACGACACAAACAACAACCAGATAGGAAAAGGACATTTACAATAACTTCAAATGCACCACGAGGCTGTAGTTTACCAGTTTCATTGAACGCACCGTCTGTGTTGTTTCTCCGACGGCAGCTGCAGATTGTTACATACCGGTGTTGAATCCTCTACAGTAAAACACAGTCAAACTTTACACCGTTTAGCGTTAGCTGTCAGCATTTTAACCGTGTTTAATCCAGCTACTAGCTAGCAGTAGGCTAACGTTAGCTTTTGTTGAGTATAGTGTTAATTAGCGTCACATGCAGCGGGGTTTGTGTTTCCTGTATCGTCTGTTTCAGAGCATCAGAGAGAAGCGCAGACATATCAGTGGCACCAGATTTTCATCTGTATGCAAACGTCAATATGGAATGGATTAATCTGCGTTAATTTTTTTTAACGCGTTATTTTTTCTCAGATTAATTAATCGAAATTAACGCGTTATTTTGACAGCCCTAGTATATACCCCCAAAAAAAATGTCTTCCTTTTGGCCATTTTTGTGTGTTTTTTTTTCTGCACTCTTGCCTAAACTCTAAGTTGTTGTCCATTATCCCATCCTATTTCAGTCACTCTGTTTTCTGAGTTGTACTTGTCTGGAGACTTGTAAAAAAAAAACAACAACATATATATATATATATATATATATATATATATATATATATATATATATATATATATATATTCATATATTTAAGTATACATTATGAAAGAAAGAAAACAGTTTACAGAAACTAACAAATATATATCGGTACTGAATATATATAGATATATATCTCAAGAGTCTTTATGGCTATGAGGTCTAAGGACTGCTGATTAGTTTGTATGTATTGTTGCATTTCATCAACTTTAAACAGAGGTTTTCTGTTACTGAATTTACTTTTGTGAATGAGAAATTTTGCTAAGATAATGAAAAGATTTATGATATATATATATATACATATATATATATGTATATATATACATATATATGTATATGTATATATATATATATATATTATTAACTTATCTGCATCGAGCATCGAGCAGCTGTTTGCTCCCTGTGAATGTGTTTCAACACTGCACCATACAGATATGTACATTCATTACACAGATTTACAACATGTAGAGGACTTAAAACATAAAAAAGTGTAATGCATTCAAAATATACATATATCATAATCATACAAGTATTAGCCATAAAAATAGTGTGAAGTTATTGAATTTCAGTTGTGTAAACAGTATCAATACAGTGTGAGTATCAATACAGCCCTAATGTACAGTGTGTGTGTGTGTGTGTGTGTGTGTGTGTGTGTGTGTGTGTAGGAATATATAAACAAGTGTAATCTGTACTCACGGACTGCTGTGGTTCCATTGCACACACAGTGGCTTGCTGCGATTGGCCGTCTCCAGCAGCTTGAACTCAAGCAGGATGGGCTGGTCTAAGTTTCCGCCCACAAACGTCTGGTTGTTGTAGACAGAGATACTGACCACTGGGGAGTTCATTACCGGGTGTCTGGGAAGCCTGAGGCAGAGAGAGCGCAGAGTTACCGTACATCTACTAGATAAGACAGAAAGCAGAGTTTGATGTCCTGGTAAGGACGGTAAAAAACGGCAAAGACAAGGTGAGCAGAAAGGAACGAAACTGGTATACTAGACATCAATGACTGCTTCCTGACATCTATTAAAAACTGGACAGTTTGTTACTTTGTAATTAAGCCCAGAGGTGAGGTGAGGACGAGGCATTGGAGGATAGGGGGAGAGAGAAAAAGAGGCAAAGATACCATGATAGAAAGAGAGAGAGAAAACGGATGACAAGGACGTGATATTGGAAATAATGCTGAAGCAATTAGTCTATATTAACTGACAGAAAACCAATGACAATTTGATCATAAATTTATTGTTTAAGGTACTCATCAAGTAAAAATGAAAAACATTTCTAATTCCAGATTATCAAATGTGAGGATGTGCAGCTTTTTTGTCTGTTTCATATAATTGTAAATAGAATATTTTTGGGGGTTGGTCGGACAAAATGAGCAATTTGGACCAATTCATTTTCCCTGTTTTTTTCACATTTTATAGACAAAATGCTTAATGGCATTTCTTATAATTTTTGGATTTCTTTTTTAATTCTGGCAAGTTGCTGTTTATGATTAAAGATAATGGTATTCTGAGAAGAATGTGTTTCTAATGATTTGATGCTCCTGTTATATAAAAGCAATTTTGGTTTACTGTTGCTTAAGATACATGGGTTATCTGGATTTCTATATCCTGTTGCTTCCTTCCTTAGAGTGTTCAGACAGCTGCTGTAATCAGATTGTTATTGTTCTAAGTGCGATTGATTCCCACCTCACTCCTCGTCGGTCTGTGTGGTACTTGGGAGGGAGGGCGCTGCCCAGACTGCGATATATCAGCATGATGACGATGGTGATGGGAGGCTCTGGCATTGAAACAGTGCGTCTGGCTGCAGTGTATTCTCCTGTCTGATTGGCTGAGATACTGACAGCGGCAGGAGCAGTGTTCTGAGGGGCCAAGGCTGAAATGGAGAAGTCTGTGTGAGTATATCCTCTTAGTTTCAGCAATTTACACGCTCAAGCCATTCATATGTGTGTGCCTGTTCTTACACTCTTTCTCTGTCCGCTCCTTCTCCTTCCAGTTGTGTTGCTGTTGTTGCTGTCGTTGTGGCACCAGGGCAGCAGGGGGCAGTAACACATGGGTGTTGGGATCCCACAATGTCTGGCCGCGAAACAGGGTGGTGTGATAACGTGGGAAACGCCGCCGCACATGGGTCTGGTTCTCCACACGGTCCAGGTTCATGACTGACAAACAAACAGGCAGCAATAAACACACATGAACACACAACTTTGGAAACAACATAAGTGGCAGGTGTTGAGGAATTTGCAGAAAACGTAAACAGGAAAATGTTATTGACCACTTAATTATGAGACCTTGCTATACTATCGTATTGAAGATTTATGTTTTAGGTCAATACTGTAAGATAAATGACTATTACTGTATTGGATAGTACAGTTGAGCACACTATAATTAAAAAAATGATAAAGCAACTATTATCTTGGTAACATTTAACAACATAATGTACTGTATACCCCACACACACACACACACACACACACACACACACACACACACACACACACACACACACACACAAAGCATCATGGGACTTGTAGTTGTTAAATGCTAACCTGTCTTTTATCTTTGTTAAAATTATGAAGTGCTCAATTTTTACATGCCAGTTCAGTAGTAACTACCTATTTAATTATTAAGATCGGCAGCAAACCTCAATAATGTATAATGTTCCCGGTACACACATTTCGGTACTTACTTAACTGGGCCAGTTAAGTAACATCCTGATGAACATGATTTGGTGCAGGGCCTTCTTCAGGGTGCTTTACTTAAAACACTGATTCACCTAAATGCCTGCAGAATATGCTAAAAACATTTCCTGAAAAAAGTGCAGACTTTTACAGTAAACCAGTTACTGTTGCTTCATTATTTATTATACATTTAGTTTCTTTGCTAAATACAGGATCGGCAAGTTGAAAGTGATTTTTTCATTGCCTCTTCACTACTCCCAGCATCTGACATTGTGAGAAACTGTTAAAGTTAGCTATTTTTCCACTGGAAGAACAGCACCCTTATCCTGTTTTTTGCCATTAAGCATTGAAGCAGATTTCTTGCCATGTCTGACCTCATGTCACACAAAGTAAACTGCTGAATAGAGGACACTACAGACCGACATTAATCGATCCACCCTTGTGTTTATGGTAATAATACTAATGTCTCAAAATTAAATTGGTAATAATTTATTTTGACTAAACCTGCAGCTCCAACAGCACATTTAAGACCTCCTAAATCAACAGTTGATAAAACATTTGACCATAACCATAACCACCATTTTTTAATTGGTCCAAAGCTTGACAAGCTAGTAAGTGATCTTTCAGCTTTCTGACAGCTGGAAATCACAATTTTACTTAAATTCGGTAATTTTCTTTTTCTTCACTCAAAAATACAACTAATTTCCCTTTTTATATACAATTTAAGGGGAAACCTAAACTGCTTGTGTCAATAAACCCATTTAATCTCTGTGCATTTCAGAGTGTGAAGAGCCAATACCAAATACACACACATACACACACACACACACACACACACACACACATACACATACACACACACACACACACACACACACACACACACACACACACACACACACACACACACACACACACACACACACACACACACACACACACACAGAAAACATTGTGGAATACTTGGTTGCACTCTTTGCAGTCGTCCCAGATTTTAAGGTTAAAAGAAGCTCAGTACAAATTCCAGCCAGAGATGATGAGAAATAGAAAGCAGCCATGGCAGAATACACACACACACACACACACACACACACACACACACACACACACACACACACACACACACACACACAGGAACTGTTGTATTATGGGTAATGGGGTGGCAAACAGGAAGTACATAGTCAATGTGGAGTGTCCAATAATGAGTGAACACTTGACCAAGCAAACAGAAGTGGAACAGCACTCAATACTAAGAGAGGAGAGAGATCATTCAATAATTACGTGTGTGTGTGTGTGTGTGTGTGTGTGTGTGTGTGTGTGTGTGTGTGTGTGTGTGTGTGTGTGTGTGTGTCTGTGTCCAGTTGGTGTGTGGAGAAAGTCTGTTTTCCAATTTTTTAATTTTAAAAAGATTTGGCATTTTAATGACCGGAAACAAGAACAAGAAATCATACTGCATTTCTGCTTTCACTACAGCTGCTAATTCTAGGTGCCCCATCTGGGGCTCTGCATCAGGCTGTCAGTTTAAAATGATCTAACAGCATTTTAGATGTATTCCAAAGAGGAAGCATATACAGTTAAAGAAGAAAGATATCAGAGTCACATAGAAAAAAAATAAAAGCAGGCAATTCATGTTGGCCAAGACAGATAACCCTATTTTATATTTTCTTCAGGTCTGGGATTAACTGTATTACCAAACTACACTGGAAGAAGCTAGTGAGGCAAGATTCACTAGTTGGTAACTTTGATGAGTTTCATGAGTATGGTATTTTATAGAAATTCAATGTGTGTGTAGCTAAGAGCATTAACTGAGTGTGGAATTCATTGTCTGGCTTCATCCCTGCCAGAGCTGCTGCTGTTGCTATTTCAACACCAGGCTCTTGCTGTTGTATGTGGCACAGATTGTTTAACACTATCACAAACACTGCTAGTGACAGAAACACATGGAAAAGAGCAAAATGTACAAGTGACAGGATGCCAGAAACTAAATGACACAGGGCACATGGCCAAATGTGCAGATGTACGTGTGTGTGTGTGTGTGTGTGTGTGTGTGTGTGTGTGTGTGTGTGTGTTTCTGAGAGAGTTAACTAACTCACTTTTCATACACAGTAAATGCTATGAAAATGTATTTATAAACTTTTTCATGAGTTTTATGAGGTCTTCAGTAATAATAAACTCCAGACTATCAGTGTGTGTCTCTGTGTGTGTCTCTGTGTGTTCTTGTACTTGTGTCTGTTACTGTTGATTGTGTGAACGTGTGTGATTGTGTGTGTGATTGATTGATGAATGCTGGCCAGTGCTATAGCACTTCGGGTTTTGTGTGCGTGTGCTGGAAGCATTAGTTGCTGTGTGTGTGTGGCAGTGTGAAATTCATGTGCTGCTGCCAGCGCTCTGGCTGTGCCACCATCATTTGCATTAGCATTGTTCATCTCCCGCTTTACAATGAGTCATTCTAGCTGATTTCACAGCAACAATTTACAGTATTATAAGAAAAACGCTGCAAATCGTGTAAAGATTAAGATTGTATTACTGTCCTAGTCTCTTTTATTGGGTCTGGTTAGATATAAGCCATTGTATTATGTCTGTGACAGTGTGTGTAGTCATTCTGAACTCACCTATGTTTGGAGCAACCAGCGCCACAGGATTGAGGTAGGTGAGCTTCATGTTCTGGGCAAGATTCTGGGCGTACTGTTCCAGCAGTTCCGTCAGCTCGGCCGGACCGCCACCCGGGATGTGGTTCTGACTCTGAGCGAGAGCCCGCCAAAGCCCAGAGGTACCAGGACCCAATAGCACACTGCAGCCCCGCACAATGTTCTGCAAGCAGCAGAAAGATGAACAATTAGGTAGTGGTGGTGATCTGCTTGTTCACAGGTGCTTTTGTTTATCATTTCTGAGGAGTCAGTGACTATAAGTGCATGTGTATTTGAGAAGAAGAAAGAAAAAAATAAGATAGAAGATAGAAAAAGTAACAAATGTGTCAACATCCTGGATCAGGAAAGGGAAAGAGACTTAGAAGATATGAACAAAAGGGATCTTTTTTTCTAGGCTGACACTAGTTTAAATGTTCCAATGAATCTGTAGATGCAGACAGTAAAGCCTTATAGAGAGAGCCAAAAACGAGAAAGACAGAACTTGAGTTTGTTACGGTTTCTGGTTGAGGAGACAAGAAATCTGAAAAAGCCGTATTGTCAAGCCTTTTGTCAGGCTACTGTGACCGGGAACCACAAGAACATGGGGGGAATTGTTAACAGAGCTAAAAAATTACATCCAAACAAGTCTTGACCCCAATTATAGTTACGTTTTGCCGCAGTCATGTTGCCATTTATGCACAGTGCCTCCATAGTGCATTGTAGAGGGAGAGGAAGGGAATATCAGAAACAGGGATTGTGGATAAGTAAGTAAAAAAAGAGAGAGAGAGAGAGAGAGAGAGAGAGAGAGAGAGAGAGAGAGAGAGAAAAAAAAGCTATAGAAAGAAGCTTAAGCTTGGCTCAGAGATGCAGGAAACAGAGAGAAAGGTGGAGAAGAAACAAACAAGACAGATGTGATGAAATGGAAAATGGTAGCGAGAAAAAGTGATTGTTGGAATTCAATTCAATTAAATTTTATTTATAGTATCAAATCATAACAAGAGTTATCTCAAGACACTTTACAGATAGAGTAGGTATACACCACACTCTATAATATACAAGGACCCAACAATTCTAGTAATTCCCCTAAGAGCAAACATTTAGTGCGACAGTGGCGACTAAAAACTCCCTTTTAGGGAGAAACCTCGGACAGACCCAGACTCTTGGTAGGCGGTGTCTGGAAGCAGGAGACAATAATGGATGATCACAAGAGACAGATGCCTAAGTTGTTTTTATTGATGTGTTACAAAATTTGTAACTTAAAAAGGTCAAAAACACTGCTATAAATACATATTTGTTTTAAGTAAACATGCAACCATGCTTTCTGCTTTCTTAAAAATCACATTAAACCCTAGACTGTATAAACATGCACAATCCAGTTTCCAATGGCTTCCTCTGAGCATGTGGTCTTGTTTAGAGAAAATCAGGAACTCAAATATACTGTATTACTAAGATTGAAAATAAGCCAATATTTCATAATGAAAAAAATGTAATGGTGGGTGTTAAGCTCCACACCCAATCAGGCTGTACACTGCAAGAGCTCCTATGGCCTGTATTTATCTATTTAAAAGAAAATAAATGAATAAATACAAGTTTTAAAGAGGCAGCAGATGACAGGATTACTGGCTGAGAAAGTGGCACACAAAGGCTGACTGAGAGGCAGCATGGATGACAGGTTGGAACATAATGCTAGCCCGATCAGTTCAACAAACAGTTTATATGTGCAACACGTCATATCCAAATCCTATTTGGAACTAATTAATTATTTTTTTATCACACATCTTTTTCAAAATGTTCTATGAAATGAATTCCCTTTCTCTTCTTACCCTTTATTTATGCTGTATCCCACTATGAAAACAATTACATAACCAACCTTTCTGGACCATTGTGCAGTACACTGGAGTCATAACAAATGCCAAATGTTTACATATTAATTTCTTCTTCCAATCATTGCTACATTCCTGATGCAAAAACTCTACTTCCCTCCCTGCCTTCCTTTGTTTGTCCTTCAGCCGCAGGGCTCTGTTACCACCGCTGAGTTACTATAGTAACAGTGTTCCACATTACCTGTTCGTGCATTCAGTAGCTGCTGTTAAAAGTGAGGTTACAAGTGTTACCAGATATATTATATGTTTTTTTTATTGGTGAGAAAAAAATGGGCTGTCTGCAGCTACACAACAGATGTGCCAGGGTAAAGGATAGCTGCTTCATCAACTCTAGATGATGAGATGTAGCCAGCACGACTGTTTTAGAGCAAGAGGTTGCGGTAACAAGTGAGGCGAGTTCAGGTTATTGTTTTCTGGAAACTGCAAAATGACAATACAAATCATAACTGTAGTACTGTGGCAACATATAGCTGCTTTCTGTTGCTGTAAACCAGCAAACCAAATGTTAAACCCTAATGGCCATATTTCTGATTTACTGTCAGGTGAGGTGAAATGTCAGTGAAATGTCAGGCAGGAAAAGGTTTTCATTTCACTCCAAATAGGATCTCATTAAGGCTACTGCTGTGTTGCTATAGCAACTGTCCTTGTTAGCCAAAGATAATGTATTGAACTGTGATGATTTTGAGTGCCCCAATAAAATGTTCTTGTTCATTTAAGATTGGTTAGGAATGCATTTTTATGAAATTATATGATGTAAAATTGGTTATTAATTAGATTGTATTTAATTAATCAGCCCATGACAGATGCTGTTTGTAAGAAAAGGGAGTAAAGAAACACTTACACAGGATGGCATCCTTTCCCTTTTGTTCACAGCAGCAAAACTTGAGCCACAGTGTGTAGCTGGGAATTTATGGAATGCCGTTTTATTCAGAATTAAATAAATGAATAAATACATAAATAAATACATGAATAAATAAATAAATATGCCTTTGAAATACATCATGAAATAAATAAATGAGGCAATAAATACATAAATAATTAAATAAATGTAATTATTTCATTTATTTATTTCAAGAGACTTTTATTTCATAAATCCACATTTATTTATTTCCCTCTCTATTTATTTCCTGTTCTTATATGCAAATCAGGGGGCGTGGTTATCTCTCACATTTAGAACAGAGCCGTGGGCAAAAAAAGGCTGGCGAAGTGAGCGTGCAACACAACAGGCAGTTCGCGGTACTTACCCAGCGCACACCTATTCTGGGGTAACTAGACCACCAACTAGCGCTGACCTGACGGAGCACCACGACTGGCAGTTTGCGGTGCTCTCTACCCAGCCCACAGTCACCTATTCTGGGGTAACTAGACCACCAACTAGCGCTGACCTGACAGAGCACAACAAGAATTTGTTTGTTTGTCCCTAGACATTATTGACAGGGTCGGCTCGGCCACTGCGGGTTGACACAACATTAGCTGAGGGGTTGCTAAGTGAGCTAGCGGGCAAACGACTGCTCTAATTCACATTAAACTGAACATTTCCGTTGAAGTGAGACAAGGTGAATGGTGAATTCTTCTCAAAGAGAAACGGGTATCTCTCTCCCCCGCCTGTGCCTGCTGCGCTGTGGCCGTGTGTGTGTGTGTGTGTGTGTGTGTGTCTGAGACCTCCAGCTTACAGTGGGTTCTCCGAGCAAAGAGCTAGTGGCCCCGGCAGGCGCTAGCTGGCTGTCGCGCCACTATATGGAGCTTCTCAACTCCGAAAACTTTGAAGCAAATTGTCAATTCGGCAACGATTTACGCAAGACTGCCTATATTCGAAGTCTAAACAGTTCATTTCTCGCCTAAAATGTACTCAGAAGTGAATTTAGTGATGAATAAGGTGGCGAAAATTGTTAAAATTGTCCTGTTGTTGGTCTGCCAAAGAAGTCCCATTCACCTTGTTCTGAATGTGAGAGATAACCACGCCCCCCGATTTGCATATAAGAACTGGAAATAAATAGAGAGGGAAATAAATAAATGTGGCATTAGAAAATAAAAGTCCACGGAAATAAATAAATATGGACTTATGAAATAAAAGTACCATGAAATAATTACATTTATTTAATTATGTATTTATTGCCTCATTTATTGATTTCATGATGTATTTCTGAGGCATATTTATTTATTTATTCATGTATTTATGTATTTATTCATTTATTTATGTATTTATTCATTTATTTAATTCTGAATAAAACGGCATTCCATAGGAATTCAGCTTGTGCAACAAGTGTGTATTAAATCCGATAAATGGGGGTGCTTTTTATTTAATTGTTCACCTCTGAGGGATAGATACACTCCTCCCTTTTACCCACTGAATTTAAAAATACCTCATGCCATAAACTTCTTATGTAGAACCACAAGAGAAACAGTGTGAAGGTCGCTGGCCCTTTTAATGCAGGCATGTTTTAAAAAATTGCCTTTGATTCTGGGAATTTTTTCATAAAACAAAAATAATGTTTATGCATGAATGAAATCTATCAAAGCTCAATTCTATCTTCAAATATGTTTTCATATAATTACAAATTGACAGACATGAAATTCTTTGGTTCAAACTACGGGATGCGCCTGCCACACCCACTCAGTTTCTATAGCAACTCGTTCTTAGCTGTATAACAACGAGAGCATGAATGAGTGTGGCTACTTCAGCTACAGTTGTCATCAGGTGGCTAAATCCTCCCTGTTATCATTAATTATTAAATGGTTCCCTGGGTCAACTGTAGAATCATGTGAGAGAAGAAAACTGTTTTTTTAACTGTCCCCCCGTTTACTACTTAATTACTTGTGTATTAAGGGTTTAATTAGAAACCTTGTAGTGTGTGTGTTAAAAGAGCAAAGGAAGCATTGAAAAAAAGACAATCTCAGAAAAAGCAGGGAGCGAGGGAAAGAGCCAGAGAGCGGAAGCTTTGAGGAAGCAGTATATCAGAGGTTAGCCTTGTTTGTGCTAAAGGCAAGTCACCTCTATGACCTATAACACATTCACAAACGCTGAAGTACCCCCCCCCAGCTGTATAAACCAGCTGGAACTAACTCATCAGCTAAAGATAAATTAATTCAAATGTTGGGTAGTGTAAGATTATCCTTTAACACCTTACTTCTAAAAGAAATACTACTTTTACTACTACTACTACTACTACTACTATTACTCTTATAACTACTAGCTGTGTATTGTAGCGATGTGTAACAATGTGTGTATGAATGACAGGGGAGAAAAGTTGTGACTTATTATATTTTACCAAGACTTGATATTAAAATTCTCCTCATGAATGAAGATATATACGTACACAATCGCCAGCGTGTCAATTTCACATCACTGTTTCCATAGTGACATGCAATTTGTCAATTACTGACATACGAGCCAGTAAATTGAAACAGTAGCTTTAGAGGCAAGATGGCGGTTTTACTTAATATCTTCAGCCACTTACTTGTGATGTATGGACAACTTATTTCTTGACAGCCAAATTTGATGTATAAGCTAAATATTTATATAAAAATGAGATGGAGATCTCTGTTAGTGCCTTCATGTCAAAACACCAACATGCTAATATGATCCTATGTCAGCTCCTGCATCCTCAACTGAAGCCGTCCTATCAGGTAAAATGAGACTGTCAGTTAATATGGGGAGATGACATGTTGCAATATTTCATGAGCTACTGTCACCACATCGCCATAGCAACATCACTTCCCATTTCAGAGAAAAGACATCTCATTGTACGATCTCGTCACTGGGTCTGTACCCCATAAAAGGTACACTACATCAATCAAATCTACTGTTTTAAATAACAGCAGCTATTTTATGTCTTCTGTGCAGATTCGTGGTTGCTGGTAGAAGTAATATAGAGTGGAAATCTGGCTTATTCCTTAAAATAACTTAAATATCATATTAATCATTAAAATAGCCATTTGTGATGGTAGAATATCAGACCCAAAATCTGTGGTTGGAGATTCTCTCCATAAACTACTATTCCAAAATGTTAATCAGCTTGTTAGTTACACTAGTCTTGGTTAACGATGCCAATTAAGTCTGTCCAAAACATAGCTGTAGTATTTTGAACATAATTTGCAATGTATCTCTCACTGATATTTGAGGTTTAAATGTAAGCATTTTTAATCATCAAAACATTAATACAACTACAAATTCGACAATTTCTAACCTCTTTCTCACAAAAAAGCAACATCCCTTGTTAATGGCAAATACTGTATGTCTTTATATGTTCCACTGTATGCCACTGCAAGAAACTCTGAAGGCTTTAGCTGTACACCTGCCCCCACTTCTCACTGCTCTCACCCTTCTACGGAAAGGTATAAACAAATGTCAGAGTAAAGCACACAGAGAGTCTGTGTTTGGTAAAAACTGAAAAGAATATTTGAATCATGTGTTCTTTTTTTTTTTTACCTCATTAAAATGTGCATCTTGAGTAGCGGTCAGTCCGAAGCCGCTCTGTTGGGTCTCGAAGGTCAGGAGGCGGGACAGCAGCCGTTCGGTGATCTGCAAGTCGTTGCCGTAGAGTCGGGCGGTTGCCTCGGTGACGTCACGGAGCTGGTGGGCAAGTTTCTTCTCCATGATTGTGTTCAGTTCTGTCTCATTACGCTCCAGAGAATCGAGCTAAACATACAGACACCAACAAAACATGAAAAAGTTCATTTACCCCCCTTTTTACACGTATTTAACAATTACTGGGATTTAATATGACAATACTAATATATACAGAAGCACTACAGCATGTCTACAAAGAGGCATTGTTCTGTACCTCTAGTTAATTTAAAGTTGCTTAAGCATATACAATGTCCGCATTAAATCATGTCCTATCCAACCTTGTATATTTGTTTAAACAGGAGGACTACTACCAGTCTCCTGGGTCCACAACCTTGTCCACCTTTATCCCTCTTTCTGGGCATTGCTGCCACAAAATGCCAATACATCTCTTTGTTCTAAAAAAGAAACATCAGACTCCTGTAATGGGAGCTTTGAATTTACAAGTTGAGAACAAACTACCAACATAGGGTTTCCAAAACAGTTTGGAGCTGGATAAGGTGACAAACAAAGCATTTATCAGCAACAGGGAGTGTTAACCACTTTTTTAATTAACTGGTACATCTTAGATTTGGCCAGGATTCAGCACTTTTCAAAGGACAGGTTTTGGGACCCATGAAGACATGTGTTTAATGATATTGGACTACATACAGCGGCATTGAGCTCCACAAATGGAGGGGAGGTGCAGTTATAAAGGTCTGGTTCCAGCCATCCTCTCTCTAAATCACAGTGTCTGATGGCTGCACCTGTAAGAAGGAGAAACAGGAAGTCTTTTCACAAGGTCATGGCATATATAGATTAAATTAAAGTTCAAAACTGACATTAGGCAGTATGTGAGTATATCCATATCTATGTGTCTGAATACACTCATGTTACTGTGTATGAGTGTGTACGGACCGACAGAGCCTTTGGGGCAGGGCACCGCGGCAGGCAGGTTGAACTTAGTCCGAGGCCACCAGATCCCCTGAGTGATGGTTTTTGGACAACCATCATAAATGACTGCAGAGAGAAAGAACATTCTTCAAAATCATCCTTATCAGTTTGATTAACTTTTCAATTAAGAACATAACAATAAGTCCCTGATGATGTGGAAATTATTTTCTTTTGACTTGCAGTATGGAAAATGAAGATGAATGCGAGAGAATAAAATAGCAGCTTCAAATTAAAGGAAGCAATTACAAGATGGAAACTGGAAAGTGGCAACACTGCACAGAAGACAACAACAGATACCTAGAACTGACTGGAAGATGTTAAATAGAAGATAAATATAATCAACGGTTTCTTTGTTATTTTAAGGCTCAGACACAAGTTTGACAAACGCAGTTGTGAAGGACAGAATAAAAGAAGAAACTGAAATCCTGTAACACAGTTATAATTAAATACGGTGGAACCTCAGTAGTGCCTCATTTGTTTCATTCATTTGAAACAAATGTCTCCATAGATAATTGACTCAGTCTGAATAGTAGTTTCAAATCCATCTTGACATATTTTACATTGTCTTTAAACAAGAAAGTTTACTCTGAGACCACTTGAATCACAATACGCTAAAAGATTATTATGGTATTTCTGCCCAATGACGCCAAAAATAAGTGCCTACCACAGCCTTAATATTAAATCCAGCTTTGCAAACTACTGTTCAAAAGCAGATCATTTTTGTCAATCATTTGGTTCTTTTTGACAATAAACCACCAGGAAGCTGCAAGATTGTATCCATCAAAATAAAGTAGTTGGAATAAAAAGTCATTTTACGAATGTTTCTGTCCCCGAGTCAATAACAAATATGTTGTTTTGACAAGAAATCTTAGTACCTCCTGCTAGGCAACTTACTGATATGAGCATGCACAATGCAGCTATAAGATGCTTAATTTTTTTTTTATCCAATCTGCAGTGTCTCAGATGTGATGCTGAGCACATGAACAAATTCACAAATGCATGATATAGCCCCCTGATGGGTAAACTAGAGTCATTTTGAAATGCAAATGTCTGAAATAAAGGATATACACAAGCCTTCTCACCTTCACAGCCTGAATTCGTGACCTCAGCGAAGGGGCTGTCACATATGTTGCACTGGCGGCCAATCACGCCGGGCCTGCACTGGCACTGGCCTGTCTCTGGGTCACATGACCGCGAGAAGGAACCCACAGGGTAGCAGTCACATGGCAGGCAGGTGTCCGAGCCCCGTGGACGGTAGTGAAACTCCTGAATATATAAACACACACACACACACACACACACACACACACACACACACACACACACACACACACACATACACGGTATGCATAATTAGGAACACTGATCAAACTCAGTTAGAGAAATGTAAAATGTCACAGTGCCAAAAATAGTGTCAGCAATTACATCACGACATGCATCAGGGCAAGATTTATTCAATGACACAAAAGGGGACATGAAGAGACGTGAATACAAGAGCAACAATCCATGCATGATGTGTAAAGAGCCAGAGATTAAAGAAAGCAGCTCATTATTTAGTTTGCTAAACTTGCCTGAGAATATATATTGAGCAATGCATTTTGGAAAAAGAATTATGTCTGTCTGGAGGGGATCTTTACGGGGGAGTTTGTAATTACCAAATGCATTATTATCTCAGCCTGCAGCTTTATGTTGCATTTTACAAGTTGAATTTCACGAGTAATCTGCTGTTGCTTGATGATCCGAGACATGACCAGGGAACTCTGCTTCCAGAGTCAAATCCCCTCAACATGCTAATGGTCTTTGACAACACTTAAGAATAAAACACTTAGAATAAAAGAATAACACCTGGAAAAGGGTAACAATGTTTATAGGAAATGTGTGCTCAACGCAATTAATTTAATTATGTGTTCTTAAAAATAATATATTTTTCTTGAACTGAAGGGCATTAAAACAACAATTGAATTTATTGTTAATGCTTAAGATGTACACTTTAATACCATAATACTTAATACAGAGTTGTGTGTGTCAGCCTTGACCTAAAAGGCTTAATGAAAACATTCCTATATTGTGAGCATGAAAAGCAGGAAAAGCTTTTATTTCAAGCTTCACTTTTCAGAAAATGAAGAAAAAGGGGCAAAAGGGCACAGGACAACATGTGGTTAAGCGCTTCAAGGGCAATATCAGAGATAAAAGATTAGGGTCAAAAGATCAGATTAAGGACGGGATAAAAAAGGGTTAAACATCCTGCCTACACAAAAACATACCAATTTACACACTCGCACATTCACACAAGGCAGAAATATCAATATGTAGGGATGATCATAGTATCATGGTTGATGTAGTTTGTATGTCTGGCTTAGTCTGTCAGACCATCAGGCTGCGAGATGATTGCTGTGTGTCTAGGTTAAACCAAAGCCAAAGTGAGCTATACAGTTACACCACTAAAGTCCTTCTAATCCTAACAGTATTCAATGTGATGATATAAAAAAATTTTTTTTATACCAGCAGGTCTGTATTCATTCAATAGAGCTTTGAAAAGCTACAGTCTAACAGCTCTGTAATACGACAGAAAACTCCCTAGTTAATACTAGTTAACTAAAAAAGTAAAAAATCTGCATCTGATGCTGAATCTACAGCTGAAGAAGTAAAAGCAGGTACTGCACTATATTTGTTAATAATATTTAGATACTCTGTTTCCAACAGCCTTCATCACATCTTCAGCATTGATGCACCAACCTTTCTACGTTAGCCAAGAGACATGACAAAATACATTGTTATACACTTTGCAAAGTGTTAGCAAAATTAGCATTATATCCACAAATGCCTGAAAGTTGCCGTGTGTCTATGTGTGTGTTTCCTGGTTACCTTGCACTGACAGTGTCCGCTGGTCTTGTTGCAATCAGGGTCGAAGCCTTTATTAGCATCACAGTGACAGGGTCCACAGGTTGGAGATCCCCACCAACCTCTGGGACACTGGTGATCAATCCTACACACACACACACACACACACACACACACACACACACACACACACACACACACACACACACACACACACACAAACATACAGGTAAAATTAGTAACACAAGTGGGTAGAATTGTTTCATTAAACTTGTATTTGTTCTTCAAAGGAATCATCTTTCATTCTGACTTCTAACTAATGACAAACTAACTAACTATGAGTTTGAAACAAAGAGATGAAAGAGAGACACAGTCTTTGAGAATAGGACAGACTGAGGAAGCAAAAAGTTGGATCAAACAGAAAAAATATTGATAATGAAAAGTCTAGGGTGAAACTAGAGAGAAAAAGACTGAGGGAGTTTGAGAGAACAGGAATGACACGAGTTCAAAGAATATGCACTTCAGCAAGACATATATGGTAACCATTATTATCCAAAATATAAAGAATGACATTCAAGCAAAAACACCTTTAGCTATTCCTTCATTTTAAAACCAGTGTTTTCCAAAACTGCTGAACTTCAAACACGCCTCAGATTTTATCACTCTGGTTTATCACATTTAGCGACACTTAGCTCTTTCATTCTCTTTGCTCACATCTCTTTTATTGTGCTCTCCGTCTGTTCTCAGTGTCTAATGGATCACTGAGGAGTTCACAGTCAATGCAGATTCTTGTGTGCATGTCTTTATTGCTCCTTACGGGGAGTTTAGGAGAGGTAATACAGGTATCAGTGATCTCAATAGAATATTAGGAATGACACTATTTCTCCAGAGATTTTTTTGTTACATCTCCCAAAAGAATCTCTTTTCCAAGTGAAGCGTCTCTTCCGGCTGCGTATTTTTGGCTGCTTAAAGGGCTCAAATGATAGGACAAACTCATCAGAGAGACAGTTGCTTTGTCTAATCATAACTGGGGAAGGAGGAGCATAGAAACAGGCTGGGTCTTAACAGGAAGCTATGCTGGCTGTGCTCTGATAAATAGCCTTTCCTAAATGAAAATTTAGATCAAACTGGGGAAAATTAAAAGAGAGAGTAGACTTATATTTCATCAGCAGCCGGCAATGTGTGTCTTTGTGAAAAACACACACCAACTAGGTCAAAGACAAGACAGACACACACAGAACAGATCATGAGATAAATGTAAAGCTGTGTGGATTTCACGAGCAGGAAAGGAAAGAGCATGGGATGAGGTCAGGGTCACGCTCGATTCACACAGTGTAATACACACACACAGATAACCTTGGTGTGTGTGTGTACGTTGTTTCGTTAAGTCTACACTCATTCCACTGTAGATTACATGCAACGCTGGAGATGTGGGACAACAAGGCAGAACTAAATCCACCAAGACATACACACACAAAACAATGGAGTGTGTGTGTGTGTGTGTGTGTGTGTGTGTGTGTGTCTGTGTGTGCGTGCGTGTACCTGTGTTGGCAGTACTGCCCATAGTGGTTGTCTCCGCAGTCACAGATGTATCCATGGGAAGAGCTGGGCTTCCTGTGGCATTGAGCCTCGTTTTCACATGGATTCAGATGGCAAGCGTCAGTGCAGCCTCTACCATAGTAACCTTCGCGGGAGAGAGAGAGAAAGGATTCATTTCACAATCACTGCCACCCTGACCCTATTAGTCAAATACAAACACCACCTAGCAAAATATGCTGCCCTGTCTCCTACAAACATGTTTATACAGTATAGAACTAACTTGCTTTACCAGTTACATGAATTGAACAGTTTGTAGGAACGAATACAACAAAACTGTCGCATCCACATGATACAAGCCTTCCGTGATCGTGCACCACCCACCACCCCTCCTCCACGCAGTTGCTTGTAACCAAGGAGGACACGGAGGATTAAAAAAACATGATGGACTCTTCAGAAGAGGTAATTATCTTCACTCCATTTTCTCTGCGCGAAAGTTGCCGGACGACACCATTTTCTGAACACAGCCATGCTGAGAAATACAGAGAGAGTTGTGTGGAGCTGATAGTCTTAATTAGCTTTGTAGCAACTCATTTGGCAATGGCTTGAATGTAAAATATAAAGAATTACGCACTAAAGCTTTAAGGGGTTTTACAGTATACATTTTAGTTAATTTTACATCTACTTGACCTAAATATTGGAGAAGTACATCTGTTTGATATTCTTTTACCACTGGAAATAATAATTCATATTAAAAAAATATTAAATATGTTACTTATTTTGAAAATGAACTTATTTTGAAAATGAAATTAATCAGAGACATAAATATGAAAAAGGCACAGGCATTAACAATGTCTGTGAAGAACTTTCTTTGCATGTACAATAATGTGAATGAAATATACAGAATGCTGCTCCATTTCCCATCCATGTACCAGAAATAATAACCTGTCAGTTCACAAGTACACAGCACGTAAACATCTCAAGCATCAAACAGCGATTATCACAAGCATCCCTCTGCTGACTCACTCCCGCTGGGCCAACCACTGGAAAGCAAGCCACAAATGTGTATTCCAATGCTGTCGTTCACTCAACATGAAACACAAAGCAACAGAAATGAACTTCTCTAGAAAAGGAATTAAAAAACATATTTCAATCCAGCCACAAATATAACAAAACAAGTCAAATCTGAGCATTAAGGAACATTACAGCATAGTGAACTACACAAAAAGAGGCGCTTCTGCTGCAATTTATGCAACTACACATACACACCTTGGGATGGGAAATTAAAAAATTATAGACTAAACAATCAAATCATCACAGAAACAAATAATACACATTAATTGATAATGAAAATAATCTTTAGCTGTAGTTTTAGTATATTTTGGATAATGTTTCTCCATAATAATAGCCCATACATGTTCAGGTATTTGGAATTTGTACAATACTGAGAGTGTAAAGTAGCATGTTGCTAGAGCCAGACAAAAATCATTGGGAAAAATGTGAAGGCAAAAAAAAGTTTAAACACCCCTCAACCATAATAGCACAGACATTTGCCTCAGTAAAAAAGACAGCACACTTCAACGAGCCACTTCAACACAATGTACAACACACAGATTTCCACATATTAAGTGTCTATATATGATATAATAAGATATCAATAATCCTATTTATTGTTTTGATTGTTTGTCTTTTTGAGACTGTCAATAATACAAACATTCTTTTTACGCTTAAAAGCCTCACAACCGCTCTAAGATAAAATACTCACATTATTATGCATATCAATAGTAACCATCAAGTGAAAAACAGAAAACAATGTAATCTTTGAAAGATATTATTATATATTATATATATTATACTATTGAAGATATTACATTTTGGCCAGAGCTTTCTCACCAACAAAAAAATATCTGACTCACATGCAATCACCTCCTTCAGCAAGCGAGTTCTGCTTTCAGGCCGGCTTAATTTAACAGCATTGAATAAAAGGAGGTCTCTATAGATTGAAGTGTGACTGAAGTGTGTGTGCAGCTTGTTGGGGTCTGCATTCCTCCCTATGGAGCTGACAAACGTGTAAGGTCTGCTTTCACGTGTTCGTCTTTAGAAAATACAGAAACCACTCTGCTTTTCAAGCCTGTGGCCTTGGCTGCAGCTTTAGACACACACAAAGTTTGCAATGACTCCTATTCTTTAAATCTCTCTCTCTCTCTCTCTCTCTCTCTCTCTCTCTCTCTCTCTCTCTAGCTTATTCTGATCTTTGTGAAACTACAAACCTACACATACTGTACCTAGCAAAATAACAAACTCAAACACACTGGCTTTGTTTTTTTTCCATTTCAGCTACCGTTCTCTTTCTTCCTCTCTCTTGAAATTATTTCAAGAATTATACAAACAACAGATTAAATATAATCCCAGCTATTGTTCAGTTTCACAAATTATTTTCAAATACAAGGGCAGCATTGTGTCTCTTATTTGTTCTCCATGATCCCCCAGTCTCCAGCTCCAAGTCTGTTGGTCTCCACTTCTGCTGCTTTGTCTCAATCACTCAACCATCTGTTATCTACCCTATACATCTTTATGCTTTCACCATGGCAACTGAAGGAGAGAGGCGACAACAGCCTTGGCTGTTTTCAGATGTTTATAATGACACTGGCCTTGTCACAGAGAGAGAGAAAAAGAGAGAGAGAGAGAGAGAGAGAGAGAGAGAGAGAGAGAGAGAGAGAGAGAGAGAGACAGAGAGAGAGAGAGAGAGAGAGAGAGAGAGAGAGAGAGAGAGAGAGAGAGAGAGAGAGAGAGAGAGAGAGAGACAGAGAGAGACAGAGAGAGAGAGACAGAGAGAGAGACAGAGAGAGAGAGAGAGAGATAGAGAGAGAGAGAGAGAGAGAGAGAGAGAGAGAGAGAGAGAGAGAGGGAGAGAGAGAGGGAGAGAGAGAGAGGCTCGAGCCTGTAAGAACAAAGAGCTTTAAATCATCATCAATCATTTGTGTACAGTATGTATGGTTTTGTCTTTCACAGTCAGGGTCCAGGAGCTTCCTTGAAAAGTTATGCTTCTCGAGCTGTACACATCTAGTGTGTGTCACAGCTTTGCGTCTGGCTTTGGACATTTTATTATACACAACATCAACTTGACTTTTCCACAACAGCACAATCAGGAATACACACGAGTCGTCTGTTCACTGAAACATCCATTCATCCTATGTATGCAACTGTCCTCTCTCTGACATTGGAAAGACTGTGGATGTCAGAAATATCCCATGAAAATGTTTTGGTGGAAAACAGCAGTTAACTTTGAGTCCAATGACTCATGTTATATGAAAGTGCTCTCACCCACAGCGATGAACCACATCAAATTATAATCAACCATTGAGTGGATTTGAACAAGACATAAAGATCCAGTAAAAGGCATCTTAAAATGGGTACGTCTGACTCTCTGAGTACGTCTCAAAGTAGAAGTGGCCAGGATAGCTGAGTTGGTAGAGCAGGCACACATATATAGAGGTTTATGCCTCGAAGCAGAAGGTCCAGGGTTTGACGATTTCCCGCATGTCTTCCCCCTCTCTCTCTCCCCTTTCATAGTTGTCCTATCCATTTAAGGCAGAAATAAAATAAAATAATCTTAAAAAAAAAAAAATTAAGTATCTTAAAATGGGTTAATGTGACGAGTTACAAAGTACTCCAAATTAAACAACATACTGTAGAACATTTTCTGGCCTGACGCTCAACAGGACAACGTTAGGAGACCTTTGTCATCATAGTTACAGTTAACAAATATGTGGTTAAGGTAAGGGAATGATCGTGGTCATGCTTTAAAAATAAAACATTGACTGTCGGTTGGAAACGAACAGCGTCTTCTGGGTTAAAAGTCAGAGGTTTTGTTGAACCATCAATCCACCCCGACCTCCTCACCTTACTTTCTCCTTTGTTACCATCATAATTACTATTGCCGCTAAAGGGCATTGTCACCTGAAAATAAACATATGTTGAATGGGGCACTTGTAAAAACGACGGATGCTGTCGTTCTTCTTAGGAGGACAGGCTTGAAATGTATAGCATTGTGTTAAACTTGGCCTAATAGTACCCTGGAAATCCTCTAATCTGATCTAATAATAATAATCTTTCAAATTTGGGTCTGGATTAGCCTAGTCCAGTACTATTAATGGATGTTCGGTTACTGAAATAACAGGTTGTTATTGGTGTTTAAATCTCAGATATCGACAGTGTGGGTGTGTTTGATTGTAAGACTTTGTACCTCAAACACGAAAAACATTTATATCTTGACAATAATGTGTTCAAAATTAGTCTTAACATGCCCCAGAATTGTCTGTGTCAGTGTACACTGAGTCATCATACAAAATAACTTTCTTCAAATAGCAGATTTTAAATGTTAAGAAAAATCTCACTATATCTCCAACGTACCATTCATATCATTCAAGTGCCAAATACCTGTACATTTTTTGTTTTAATATAAAAACTGATCAATAAATGGCATTCATAGGTGAGGAGTCATTTGTTATAGAGAAAAACGTTTCCCTGATTCAACACCTTGAGGATCTGGCATCTACTGTAGGTTGGAACACAGAAAATACATCTTAAAAACTCCTAAATCTCTCCCTCTTACTCCCAGAGGGTCCGAGCTTATAATACTGCAGCTGCACACCACACCACAAAACAAAAACCTCATATAATGCACTTTTCTGATAAACTCCAGAGAATATTTATTTGGCATGTTGTTTTCAATCACTATTTTAATGCCAGAAACAGGAAACATTGATAAATGGCTTATTATTACAGTAAAAGCGATTAGTTTCTGAACATGTGTTTTCTACATGTGATCAAGTTGTTTTTCTAAACAACTCAGGGAAATCAAGATTACATAAATCAACATGGCTGTAATTTATCAGATTAAATTAAAATTTTCACCGCTGTGAATTAGCCTGTAGCAACTGGCAGCAACTGTCACGTAAACACCACACACACACACACACACACACACACACACACACACACACACACACACACACACACACACACACACACACAGGCTTATATACTGTATATGTAGAAACAGAAGAGCAGATGTCTCTGAGCTTTGTCATGCACAAACTTGTCTTAGTTGTGTGTGTGTGTGTGTGTGTGTGTGTGTGTGTGTGTGTGTGTGTGTGTGTGTGTGTGTGTTTTCTAAGAGTCTGTATTGCACGAATCAGAGGCGCTAAAAAGCAGTTGCATGAGAGACCCATTGGGCTAGTTTCACTACGAAGCCAAAACACACACACACACACACACACACACACACACACACACACACACACACACACACACACACACACACACACACACACACACACACACACGAAAGGGAATTATTCAATGTGCACCTCTCTCTCTCTTTTTTCTCTCGCTCTGCTTCTATTAAACTTTGATATGATTAGTCTCGAAGCGGCATTCATTGTCTAACAGTCTCCATTTTTAATGCTGTTAGACAATGATGAAAGATAATGAGAGTGTGTGTGTTTACAGTAAATAAGTGCATGCGCATGAAGTTTGTGCATATGCTCTGTGTGTGTGAAGGCTTCAGTGTGTGTGATTGTAGCCTCTCTGCGTGTGTGCTCAATGTTAATAAGCCAAGGTGTTAGCATTAGCTTGCGGGGTGGTGCAGGATGCTACAGGGATAGCAGCGCCTCTCTGCTTCCTCCTTCACATGGTGTCAGGCCTCAGGCTCTCTCACTTTCACAAACTACTGCGTATCCTGTACGAAACACACACTCTCTCTCTCTCTCATTAATTCCTCTTTCAGTCCCTCCACCTCCGCTTTAATCTCATGCCCTTATTTTCAAACTTTTCTTTCTTGAAAAACTTTCCTCTGATTCCTCTTCTATCATCTGGAGGTAGACACTAAGCTGGTGGCCTGCAGCAGCAGGACACATTTAGTTTGGTTGTTTGGTCACAGAGGTGTGACAGAGTCAACTTTTGTGTTAAAATAGTCTTACCTTACATATGCAGACATTTGCATCTCAATCAAGCCTCAGTCAAATCAAAGAGTCTACATGGCCAAATGAAATTACCAAGAAGTATAACGCTTTGTCCCGATTCTCTTCTTTAACTCTTCCTCCTAAATAACATCTACATTTACAATTTCTTTGGTGTTCACCCAAATTTACTGTGTATTGATAACTGCAGATGAAGCATTGGAACATTATCAAATATTTTACATATAATGGCTGGCTAACTATACATTATTGTGCATTAAATGAGGGAACATTTGGAATTTAATTACGAAAGTAATTTTAGAACCTGTCCAGATGGTAACAGGAAATCTGCAGATGTATCTCAGAAACGATGTGGGCATGTTAAGATGTGGAGAAGGAAGATGATGGATGGTAAGAGAGAGAGAGTATCAATATCATGACAAACTAGTATGAAAAAGTTGACTGGCTACTTTCTCTCTCACTCTGTTCTGGTTTCGTCTTTTGTGTGGTTCTGCTATTTGCTATTCAATCTCTTGTCTCATCTGTCTTTTAATCATAAATATAAATAATTTCCTTTAATCATCTCTGCTTGGTCAATCTAGTCTGTTTAATCAATACCCGTAGAACTGAACTGCAGCTGTTGCATTAGTTGCTGGTAATAAAGCTTTTAACAAATATCAAATATCTTCATCCCCTGCTTCACTTTCACACTTCTTTCTCTGTTGTGTGTGCATCTGTCATTTTCATTTTCTCTCACTTCTATGATTTGTATGTCTCTGTGTGCATTGATGCCAGCTGTGTGTGGATATATTCCCAAACGTGTCAACAGTGTTTTCAGGCTGTTTGATTTGACTTCCTCATGCACACTTTCTTCTCTTCTTTCCTCTTGCCTCAAAACTTTTGGTGTTTATTTAACACTACTTCTGTCAACCCCCTCTTTCTCTTAATTAATCATTAACATATTCAGTCTCTCTGTTCCTCCTCTGCCTCTTTTTCATCTTTCTATAATTCTCTTTCTCCTCTTTTTCTCTCACTAAATCTCTCTATAGAGTATATGTTTTCTTCTCTTTTAATCAGGTCTTTCTCATCCACATTAATTCTACCTCATTACATTCTTCTGACTAAGGAGATTTTGAAAATTAGCCTGCAGTCAGTTCTTTCTCTAGTCTCTTTCTCTCGGTCTCAGGTGGATGAGAACTCATTATGTGTTCCCAAATATCTGTTTAACCCAGTTAGAGCATTTGCAAACACCTACGCAGATATGGCCGCATTATAAATCCATTTTTCTGTCTCTCTAAATCAGCTGGCTTCTTTCACCTTGTCATCTCACACATCTTCTCTTTCACATCCAACGTCCAGAGTGTGTCAAATATTAGGACCATTTCCCTAGCACAGAGGTTAACACGCATGCAATTTAACTTGCATGACTTGAAGTGGTAAATCGTTCTTGGCTGTGTTACTTTGCCACTTTATTTAATGTATTTATTGGAAAAGTCAAATCACGACGAGATGCAAAAGACTAGCAGACATGCCAAGTGTTCCTGGCTTTAACTTGATAAGCCTTTTTGTGTTGTCAATGAATCACCTATTTTTATATGAATCGATGAATTGTTATATAGTGAAAAATGCTTATCATACCATAATCTTCAAAAATAGAAGAAAAAAGAGATAATCAGCAATTCCTAACTATTCAGATGGAACCACAATGTTTTGCATCCAGACTAATGATTAATGATCTAAACCATGAATTGATTATCAGAATTGCAGATTTTCTTTTTTTTATTGATTAATTGATTAGTCGTTTGTTAACAGTAACTAATATTTCCAGCACTACTGAGTAGTTTCAAATGAATGAGGTGTTTTTAAACAGCAAAATCAGTAAAGGGACATTGTTCTGCCAAACTTAAATGACTTACTAATACAGTATCAATTATTTAAATAATTTTTTTCTGTCTTGTTTCTATCAACTTTTTTTCTTGTTGCCTCTTATCCTCACACTGATATTACAACATGGGCTCATACAGTCATTCACACAGCTGTAACATCATTATCCATTATCCACCATACCACTAATGGTGCGTTTAGACAAGAACTGACATGGCTAAATCTACTCTTGCATAGTTGCTTTTGCTGCTGCCAAGCAGCACCCCTCCTTCTCTGCTGCTTGTATTATTATGCCGTGCAGTTACATAAATGACATTATAAACAATCAATTTTGTCAATCTCTCAAACTGACTGGACATTGGAGAGTCTCATAATATTGCATGTCAATTCATGACTGGAAGTGAATAAGTTGTGCCCCCTTCCTCAAGCATAGCATAACATACATAATGTACAAAACATACATAAACGTGTCCACCACACCAGCATCATCTCTCAGTTCACTCACCAGGTTCACACATGCAGGTGTGCCGCTCCCATTGGTCAGAACAGCGGCTATGGCCGGGACAAGGAGACGAGACGCAGGGGTTGCCAACATTACAGCCGGTCTCTACTTTGACAGCTCTCGACGGGCGTGGCAGGGGAGGGGTGTCAGGCCGTACACCCAACCGAACGCCCTGTAGAAAAAGAGAGAGAGGACTATGTTACAGAGGGTTAAACAAAAGAAATTGGCAGCTTTGTTCATTTATTGAAATCAGTCTTTTCCAAACTCGGTTTGGAGCACATTTCTATCTCTTATGTGCCAATATTTCCAGCTTCCCTCCACCCATCCATTAATAAACATAAAAAAATCAATTCATTTATCCTCACCTGTATGCATCCTTTTATCCCGTTTTGAACCTCTCCAGAGCCCAGCACTCCTCCCACATGCAGATGTTTCACCTTCAAACCATGAATCTCATTTCCCACTATCACTGTTCCCTAATGGGGAGAGAAAGAGGGAGAGAGGTAAGGGGACAGATGGAGACAGACAGGACAAAGATTGTTATTATTAATAGCTGTATGCAAATTGAATACCTGAACAAAGATACACAAGAAACACGTTTGACTACTATTATCTGACAACGTAGAAGAACTCGGTAATAGATTGATATGAAAATGTCAATGAAAAAATTCATATTTTATTAGTTTATAGCATGAAAAGCATATACAGTAAGCGAGAAAAAATCAAAGAAAATACAAATGCTTTTCAGAAACATTATTGATTGTTCCTTTGTTCTGATTACCTGGATAACTGAAAGTTATGATTCTTCTATTTTTTCATTTACCACTATATCATGTAGTAGTCAGGTTAAAATGACGCTTATGTCAGTGGAAGGGAGGAGAGGGGAACTGTAGAGTGAATGATTGACTTTATTAAATTAAAGAAAACAATAACGCAGTTATTATGGAGAAGGTCAATACTCAACTGATAACACTGACAGTGTTGTGAAGCAATGTTGACAGCTTATCTTGCAACAACCATGAAAAAATAATCAATGAGCCCCGGTTATCACAGTTTCAGCAGCAGTGGAAGATGCCAAAATGGAGGGTGAGATCTGACTGATAACAGCTGCACACATGCCAAAAACTTCCAAAGGTAATTATTGTTTAATTGGCAGATACAATGTTTAATCAGTTCATATTTAAAAATGTTTTCATCATTTTATCATTTACTCAGTGTATTACTTGATGCACTTTGAAGAACAGCCTGTTGAACTATAATTAAAAAAGCATAATTTGCTGTCAGATAATTTAAGAATAAAATTAAAATGAAAAACAAAACATGTCATCAAAGATGACAATAATACACAGTGTGTTTGCTTTTCTGTGTGCATGCTACTGTCACATATGTACATTCTTCATATAAACACATGTACACACACATCAAACAGTCATCATCTAGTACAATTTGACACATTAATCCGCTACAGATTAGGGAAACTAGGATTACCAGCCCACATTTTAGAGTGACTGAGGCCATCCAGGGTTATAAAATCTGTGTGTGTTGTAAACATTTGTGTGTGTATGTGTGTGTGTGTGTGTGTGTGTGTGTGTGTGTGTGTGTGTGTGTGTGTGTGTGTGTGTGTGTGTGAAAAAGAGGGGATGAGAAATTGTGGATGTATATTTTATTGTCTCCTTTACTCGGATTATAATGTGACTCAACATTTTATTTGCAACATTTCAGGAAAGAGCTAACAGTATGGTTGTTGACATCTGAGTGCAAATATATTACGTACAAGACAACTGGAAAGGACATCAGGATCATTTTGAACAAGGTCTATCCCCCTAATTGAGCAAAGAATCTGCTTCTAGGAGCCCAAAAAAAGGTAGGTCAGAATTAATTTGAAGTCATTTCAAGTGATGTTACCAAATATTTGTCTTGAACTATTAAGTCAGTTGTAGCGATAAACTGTGATAATATCACTGGTTTCCAGTCGAAATGTCGAAATCCCCAAACAATTCTGGATTCATCGTGTCATCTGGCACATTTTATCAGACCTCGGCTGCTCCAAGCCACAAACCGTTCATCTAAACACACTGCCCACACAAAGATGACACAGAGCTGGATTTAATTCGACAAAGTATCTCTTTTATGTAATTTCAAACTAGTTTATGGAAAATTTCTAAAACCATGCTGATGTTAATAATCTTTCCTGCTTTGACACAAATTTATTTAAAGATTGAAAGTGAGATTATATGTAAATTATTTGATAATTTGCTAATATCTTTTGCAGTGATCTCCTGCAGTGTACTGACTTATAACAGGAAGTGAGGTAGAAGTCTGACTAAAATGGAGATATTTTAGATTAGAGGATATTAAAAAGGATTTCTCACCTTCATTCATATTAAATGCTTACAATTCCAATTCTGTTTATTAGACTGACTGCAAATTTCAGACAGCAAAATTAAATAAAATCAAAGAATTAGAGCTGAATAATATTCATTAACAATAAAATGTATTGTTAAAGGGGTGATAGAATGATTATATAGGGTATTTCACAGTATTCAGTTGATTTCTCGCATAAAAAAAGTCTCAGAAGTGAATTTAGTGATAAAATAACAGATGAACAATGTATACAATTTCTGATCTTTTCTGATCACGTAGTCTTCTGTTCAGAAGACTACCTGATCTCAGATCAATGGTGTAGCCTATGTAAATGTTGGGGCGTGACAAAGATAGAGACCAGAGCCAAATAAGGTACAGCCACATAGTTGACGTCAACTATGAGCTTCGTTGAGATTCGCCCGTTTTCAGCAGCAGTTTCAAATTGTGAGATTTGCAGAGGAAAGGGGTGTCAATGGGATTTTGAGATTCTATGTATGTCCTATTTACCCACCAAACTGTCGTTATTCAACTATGACAAGGTAAAATCGGTTTTGCATTCTATCACCCCTTTAAGGGAAATTTAGTAATTTTAATTTAATAAAGCAGACACGATGAAAACCTTGTTTTTAATTTTAAACTGTGCTTGCAGGTCAAATCAGACTTTTTAAGAACTTAAACTTGAACTTAAAAAAAATTTATCTATCCTTACATTCAGTCTGTCCGAAAAAACCTTCCCTTCAAGGGTTGCATCACGTCTATTACTGTACCTGATAAAGTCTGAAGTCGAGCCGTAGTGTGGCAACGTAGCGTGTCTCACGGCCGCTACGAACGTCTCGCAGCTCCAGTTGGAGATCGTGCCACCGGCCGTCTGCCACCTGAACCTGATCCAATCGCAAACGCACCAGTCTGGTCGAACCCCGGGTTACAGAGAACACAAGCTGACCATTTATGACCTGAGAGGGATTGAGGAACACACACACACACACACACACACACACACACACACACACACACACACACACACACACACACACACACACACACACACACACACACACGAACACCAGAAAAAAAGAGGAAAAGAGAGAAAAAGAGTGTGAAGAAACTGCTTGGTAGGTAAGGAGAGACTGAAAGGTGACTCTGTGTGTGTGTGTGTGTGTGTGTGTGTGTGTGTGTGTGTGTGTGTGTGTGTGTGTGTGTGTGTGTGTGTGTGTGAGTGTGAAATTGAAATCTTGGTTGCACTCCTGCCAAGATGCTGCTTATTCAATACTGTTTTTGGATGAAGCAATGTAAGAAATGTAAAACTGTACATAATTTCAAGGACAATACCACAGTTTTGTCTTATATAGAAGATGAAAATGTAGTATTAAAACACAAAATAGAATCACAATAACCGTGAGACATAAGTACAGTACATTACATAATCAACGTGACCGCTGTTAACACGTTTAGCAGCTGCATTTTGCATCCTATGCCGCCTGGTGAGATTTGGCTTCAAATGAGCAGCAATGATTTAAATCACAAAGAGATGGAGAGAGGCATTGGCAACAATCTCCTTTGCAATAGGAATAAACTGGTTTATGGAAAATTTGGTCTTGTTTTCAGAAACTCCATTGAGCCTGGTGGGACTTGAAAGTCAACTATAATGTCAGCAATAGTCTCATGCATTAATATGAAACCTTAATTAAATTTTGAGTGATATATTAATGTTCAAATATGTTCTAATACAGACATTAACGGAAATGGACAGTCAGTCAGTCAGTGTGTGTGTGTGTGTGTGTGTGTGTGTGTGTGTGTGTGTGTGTGTGTGCACCTGGAACAGCAGGCTAGTGTACTGGCCCGCCTGAGCCTGCAGCAGCGTCCCCTCTCGCGCTCTGGTCCTGAACACCAGGCCGAGGTACCAGGGCGTGGAGATGGTTACGTCGTTCTTCAGGTCCCACCAGAGGGCGCTGTTACCCAGAAAGCGATGGGGGTGTGGCATCACTGAGGTCGAGGGTGAGAGAAAGACAGCGAATGAAAGGTACTGCAATGTCTGGAACAGCCTGAAGATGTCCCTGTTCCGGGATTGAATTCGTTTTTAGCCTGAGCACGCCAAGAGGAAGATGGTGGCAGGGCTGCAGCCTCGACACATTTTTTTCCTACTATGGCCACGCCAAGACCCTCCCTTCAATAGCAGCTCGATTGGTTGGGGTTAGGCATTGATCTTGAGTGGTTAAGGTTAGGACAACCAATTGGTTAGGGGATAGGACCTGTACAAATCGGGTTACATTACCTTGTGTAAGCATGGACGCCTGGCCAATAGTAGTGTGTGAATGCTATTGAAGGGCGGGTCTTGGCGTGGCCATAGTAGGAAAAACAATATTGCAGCCTGGACGGCTTTGAAGGTTAAACCTGATCCTAAATCACAAATAAAAGGCTCTTAAAGACTCTTAATCTAAAGAGAGACTTCCCGTTCTGAGTAACAGACTTTAGTTCTTACTTTTTAAACTAAATCAATGATCAATAAAAAGCAGCTCAAGACCCCCAAAAATTGTAGAAATGGATAAAGAAAAGGGTCTTTTGAATGGCAAATTAAATTTCAAAGCCTTTCCAGATGGTTCGCTCGACAAGACTAAAATATTTTGCATGTACTGTTGATGTGAATTGAGTTACCACTAGTGTAAGTCAAGTCTCAAATACCACTTGAGCATTAAAGGTCCTATGACATGCTGCTTTTTGGATGCTTTTATATAGGCCTTAGTGGTCCCCTAATACTGTATCTGAAGTCCTTTGCCCGAAATTCAGCCTTGGTGCAGAATTATAGCCACTAGGAGCCAGTCCCACAATGAGCTTTTCTTAGGACGTGCCATTTCTGTGTCTGTAGCTTTAAATGCTATTGAGGAGGAGAGAGGGGGGGCAAGGTAGAGGGTGGGGGTGTGGCCTTGACCAGCTTGCGGCCACAGTTGTAGCTCTATTTCCTCATGGGCGGGCCAAATTCTCTGGGCAGCTGTGGGCGGCGGGCAAAGCAGAAACAAACACAGAGAAAGGGGAGGTAACCTTTCCCCTTATGACGTCATAAAGGGAAGATTCCAGATCGGCCCATCTGAGCTTTCATTTTCACAAAGGCGGAGCAGGATACCCAGGGCTCGGTTTACACCTATCGCCATTTCTAGCCACTGGGGGACCATAGGCAGGCTAGGGGAACTCATATTAATGTTAAAAAACCTCATAAAGTGAAATTTTCATGGGACCATTTAAAAACTTCAAAAATATCCCTTTTTAAGTACACTTAGAGCAGATAAAAAATGTGTGATTAATTTGTGATTAATCACGTGTTAACTATGGACAATCATACGATTAATCACGATTAAATATTTTAATCGATTGACAGCCCTAGTTTAATTACATGCTGTTTTCAATCTGCTGATTGTAAGGATAGTTTCTTTTCCTGACAGAAATAAAATAAAAAATAAAATAAGTTTCATAACTTGTGAACATTTAAGAGCTTTAAAATTACAAAAATACATCATCCCAAGAGCCTTTCGCTACATGATTTCCTCTAAGGGTTAATTGTCTGTGCTCACTATCAAGACCTGTCAGTAAATATAACTGAGTCCACCTGGGCTACAGAAGGTCCACCTATGTGTGGAGAATCACACAGGGTTTATCTAGGTCCAATTACAGTATATACAGGACATAAAGTCTGATATCCAGAGTGTAACAACTAGCCCACATACTAAGTGTAGTAACTATTCATGATACTATTAGTCTCAGTGTGTTGTGCCTCAGTTATCAGTAATTATTCAGAATTAAAGGGAATCATCCATTTCACCTAGTTTTTTCAGTCAGTACCTTCAGAGTTCGATACTCACTCAACCATCAATCCATCCATCCATGAACATGCATTCCAATTATACTCTGCTCATAAACTCTAAAAGTCTACAGGTGTCATAGCTCATCACAAAATGAGGAATAAATACTGGAACAGAGGGAAAAAGTGCAAACTGAGGCATTAACCTGAATGAATGAATGGTAGAGCACTTCTGAATCTAAGTATTAAAGTGTGAAGCAGCCTATTAAACAGGTTACATTTCTGTCATTCAACCAAAGTGTAAATAACAAAGAACTATAGAGGTTTAAAGTTGTTACATTACCGTATTTTAACTTGAGTAAATCATTCACAAATGAATGTGGCATTAGTATAATTACTGCTAGTACTGCCAGTACTACAAGTAAAGGCCACTGAGTGTCAGACAGCAACTGCCAATTATCTCAGCCATGGTCTAACTTGTTACTGATATTTATGATATTTATTTATTTAGGAATTATACCAAAGTGGCACAATTCAGGTGACAATGCTAAAGGTTGTCATTGGTTGAAAATGCAACATGTAAGACCCAAGGATGAAAATAAACTCATAAAGCCTCTCACCGTGGCTGCAGTCCTTTCCTCCGTACCCTAGGGGACAGTCGCAGGAGAAAGTCTCCCAGCTCACACTGCAGGTTCCTCCGTTCTGACAGGGGTTGGACTTACAGAAGGGAAGCTTGGCACTGCAGCCTATAAGAAGCAACAGACACATTACATCACGATCAAGTTCCCAAAAATGTATCACCATAACGTGTGTCTCAGCTAATGCACAAAATGAAACACTGCATGCAGTGGTTAGCTGATAAATCATGATGGTAATGCCTCACATTTTCAGCACAAGAGTATACACAATATACTGTATACAAAGATTATCAGTTACCAATGTGCATATTTAGAGGGAAACTTTTCCAATTGCACTCTGTTGTAGGATCTCAAGATTCAAATGGCCTTTACAAAAGCATCCAACTTTAGTTGTATGCATTTTCAATTATAAAATAGTATTTGAACTCCAATCAATACAATAAACAAAAAAGGGAAATTGAACCTTATTTTTGAAACATTTCATTAACATTTCCTGTTAATCTCACAATAAAACAATTGCAATAGAACTGTTTTGTAAATAAAAGCCTTTAATTGATAGCAAATATTTTTATCAGTGTATTTAATGGAATGAGGCCCAAATGGCATTTGTGGACATCATAAATGTGTCAATGCTCGTGATTTTTTAAGGGGGGGGGGGCGGTATGGTTAGTGGTACTGACCGGGTAGCGTTCCATTGTTAGCAATAAACCCAGCCAAGTCCAGGGGCTTGTTGTCAATGTGCAGCTCCTTCATACAGCCGATAAACTCCCTGGTGCCAAACGGGAAGTTGTCTGGTACGTTGGGAACTCCGCCTAGAAACAACGGACCAGTCAGGTCCAGAGACCTGAGAGAGGAATGGATAAAGAGGAAGAGGAGTAAATCAGGTGGAGATGAAAGGGGAACAAGGAAGGAATGTAGGATTATCCCTCAAGGATGGAGGAGAGGAGGAAGGAGAGGGATGCAGGAAAACATGAAAAGAGGATATGAGAGAGGCAAAGGGATTAAAAAAACCCAGAGATTAAACATGTCATCAGAGGTAAATGTCAAAAGGAACCAGATTTAGAGAATAACAGTTGATGTTGAGGAGAAATGAGATGACAATGATGTTGTTGAGGGTAAAAGTAGAAACAGCAGTGGACAAGAGAAATTGTACAGATGCGAAAAAAAAGAAAGACAGTGAACAAACAGGAGATTAAATATGAGTTACAGCAAATATCAGGAGAGAAAAGATAAAGGTGGATGACAAGGCAGAGGGAAAAAGGAGACAGAAGCCAGCAAAGGAGGTAGATGTTAGAGGACGTCAACAAAAAGCAAATTTGCAGGCATAAAAAAGAGACGAAAAACAGCAACGACAAAAGGGGGATGTGGAGACAGCCGGGGAGGCAGATGGACAAACAAGAGCTTAAGTGTGAGTTACAGCAAATATCACGAGAGAGCAAGCGTAAAGGCGGATGACAAGACAGATGCAAGACGGGTGGAGAGAAAGACACAGGGGTAATGTGAGGAGGACGATGTAGGGGACAACAAATTAACAGTTATGGGACTGCATGAGCGAAAAAACAACAACAAAGAGACAGAAACAGTTGTGTTGTCATTTTGAGAGCATTCTCTTTTTTTTCCCTCCAATGTTCATTGGGGTTTTTCCTTTTAGGCTCGCTTTGGTGACACATGACATGAAGGAACCCAGAGAGACAAAAGGCGCCGGAGTCAAACAAACAAGAGATTTAGTGCGAGTTGGAGCAAATATCAACAGTGCGAGTGTGTCATTAGAAGAGGATGTCGAGACAGAGTAAGAGGAGGGCGAGCTGTTAAATGAGAAATGGAGAAAGAACAGAGAAAGCGTGTTGAAGCGTTAGGCTTTGGCCTTCCTCTTTGATCTGTCTTCTCTCAGCCTCACTTAGCGCTGACAGAACACAGCAAACGTGATTACAGCTTACAGTGCAAGGCCAGACATCAACACTATGACAGGCTGCTTTTTGAGTGCATGTGTGAATACGTGTGTGTGTGTGTGTGTGTGTGTGTGTGTGTGTGTGTGTGTGTGTGTGTGTGTGTGTGAGTGTGTGTGTGTTATGCACTTGTTAGCATACATGTAGACATTTAGTTTGGTAGACACACACCACAAGTAAACAACAAAACTTTGACAAGGTCAAACAGAACAGACATTTAAAAGCAACATAGTGGATTTAAACCTGTCAATTTGAATGTTTTGGTCGTACATAAGAGAATGAGCATTAACACCAGGCAGAATGAGCTGACGAGTAACAAGAACATCAGAGAGATACACACAGACATGAAGGGGCATGAATAAGACAAAAAGTCGTGCCTCATTAGGTCTCCATTAGTTTCTCCTATAGTCACCTCATCACCCTGATGTGATAATAAACAAAAGTGCTTTCCAACAGCAACAGTCTCAGTCAAAGTTTTAGCAAGAGTTTCACTGATTAGACTGCTTGGAGCTGCATTCAATTGTGTGTTACACCTACTTCTCATTTAAAAAATGTGTTCAGCTTACAAGCCTGTTTAAACCATGCTGAAAAAGTGATCTTCTGAATCTGTGAAGATGCGATACTAATCTCAAAACTAGTTTTTCGGAGAATGGTCCATTGAGTGAACATAGACACGAACATTTGATCAGATCATTCTCTCTGTTCCATATTAACATGCATTTATTATTACACAACAGCAAGCAACTGGCATTGTACATGGCATCTTGGAGACCTGGGGCAGAAAACAAATCAAAATGGCTAATGGTAAAAGAGCTAATCGTGAGATCAACATGGGGAGTTGCTGAAAACATCCCTTCAAAGTGATAAAATAATGATACATAGTTAGGAAAATATAAGATTGAGTGCATACAAATGTGCCTCTAAAAAGTAATTTGACATTTTTTCAATAAAAAAAGCAGTAAATGGACCATTTATAAACTATAATGACACTAAGTCAAGTGCTTTATGCTACAAAGTTGTCATCCAACAACTAGTTCCAAACTTGCATTGTGATTGGCTGACAAGCATTCTCATCAAAGCCAATATTTCCTAATATAGTCAATACTACCACTAATTACTCAACACGGTTTCGCTTTTGATAATAAATGTAATCTAGCAACCTACGTACGGTGAGCGGCTACACACACTGACTAGCTTTATTGTTTTTTTTACTTTCCTTTGAATATCTGTTAAGCCTCCGATCAGTCACAGATGGTGTTTAATGAAAGTTGTCTTTGCAAAGAAGCTGGCACATCCTGTGCATACACCACCCACAGCTCAGGGTCAATGCCTATTCAGAGTCTTTCAGTTGCTGCACTATATGTAAGACAGATATATGGAGGAATTTAGCTGAATACAATTGTTCACTAAGCTTTTTCTGAGTCATTGTTATTTCATACATGTCAGACATGAAACTATGGAATTAATTATATGATGAATTCCACATGAAACTGTGCTATGATAGCAATGACATACAAGATTGTGTTATATTACATTGTGCCAGGGCCAATGAGTAACAGTATAACACTGCCTTTGGTGCCATCTTCCGATTGTTTAAGTATTGGTAGGTAATGTTCTAATAGTCATTATGCAGGAAGTATGTATTCATGTAACATTTTACATAATAATGTGATTTGAAAATTCTGTTTTAAACTACTAACAACTGCTTTTAACTGCTGTGACCATAAAAAGGTAAAAGTGGCAGGTAGCAAAAGGCATTTTACAGTTAAAATCATGTGTGGCCTGGTAGTATTATTAGCTATATTTTGTCAATTGGAAAATTATTTTCTTAATAAACATGTAATATGACCAATGTAGAATGGTATTCATTTCATTCACATGATGTAAAATCTGTAGTTTTTTTAAGATGTTGTAACTAGTTTTGTTTGTTAGACCCTGGTTCACTCTTGCATATATTCCAGGATCTACAGTTTGTTAAAGCTGCAGGTCATATCTGACATTTGACATTCCCAAGCTATGTGGGCAACAGTGCTCTGACTGCAACTGTAATTAGATTATTTTAGGACAAGATGAATTGTTCTAATTTTAGAGACATGTCCTTATTGTTGGGTTTATTTTTCAGATGTGTGGAGCCGTCAAATCGCCAATTTTAAAGAAAACAAAGTTATAAATACAGACACAAATAATGGAGAGCTGAAAAAAAGATAAACTCACTTCTTGCTGCTGGCCTGTTTTCCCTGCGCAGCGCAGCTGTAATTTCCGAGCTGTGTACCGAAGCGAAGCGACAATGCTGTATCACAGTCGTCAACGCTCACCACAGCAATCTTCTCATCTGACGGACCCTGGGCCTCACCGCTCATACTGCGCTTGGGCTGAACACACACACACACACACACACACGCACACAGACACACACACACACGCACACACACACACACACAAGATTGAAAACAGAGTCCCAAGGAACAAAATCCAAGAAACACCATGACACCGGGCAACATGCAAGAACAACTGCATTTACTAAATCTAGAGTTTATATCACTACAGTCATACAGTTCCAACACAGACTACATTCAGTATCTTCACTGCTACTGTACATCATGTTAGAAAGAAAAGGGGAAAATTTGAGTTAGTAAGACACAAAACAACAGACACAATGAATATGGGTAGAAAAATAATGGAGTAGTAGATAGACAACACTCTCACTCTACACGTACTGTCTGCTGGTGAAAGAAAGAAAGACAGAACGAAAAACAGAAAGAAAGAGAAACAAAGAAATAAGGAAATGTATGTGCATCCTGACACACACCCATACTCACATAGCGTGTAGCTGGCTGAGGAAAATTAAGGAACGTGAAGAAAATTAAAGGAGATGTGCGGCGAATATGCATGAATGAAATGGTAACAAGCAAACGCCCACATAACGGTATGCACGCACAAACACTTCATCTCATTTCCAAAAGTGCTTTGCAGGCATGAAGGATGAGAAACTATTCTGCCGACGCGTTAGAAGTTCAGTACAAATAACCCCAAGTAAAATGTAAAAATTCAAAGAATAACTGACATCAGAAACACAAATCTAAACGGTCTACGATACAAACAAATCAAGATGTAAACCTACCTTGTTGTAGTAGTGGATGTGAACAGTATGCCAGTTGCCATCGCTCACACCGCCAGGCAGGAAGGGACTCACCTGAGTGGACGATTCACCTGCAGGCAGACGGGTGAGGTCTAATTTACAATCTAATCTAATTTAGCATTTTCTAACATAATTACTCAAAAACTTGGTTCTTCATGTCTGCAGTGTGGAAACTAAACAAAAAGACCTCACATCAAAGTGAGGGATAGTAGAATGTTCTCATAGCACCAAATTTGACTTTGTCTGCAGTTTACTGCTTGTCTGAACATGGATGTTGTCTAAACCCTCCCACTACATGTTTAATTGTAATCTGTATCCTAATCTAATCCAGATTCCAATGATACACCTACAAAGGCCTATATAGAAATGATACACAACCTTTGAGGACAAAACCACATCTTTGTTTTCTCCGTGGGAATATATGGTCCATAAATAGAGAAATACTAAGCCCAATCACACATAAAGATATATCGTACCTGTGGAATATTTGAGCACAACTTGTCCTTCTTGGATCTCCAAGGCGATGAAGTCGTGTTTCTCATTGAAGCGTCCATTATAGAAAAGAAGACCACTGTTCGCCAGAGTGGCAAAACTAGAAAATGCACACACACACACACACACACACACACACACACACACACACACACACACACACGTCCATAATACGTTTTTTAAATAATATGAGGATTATTATATTTCTTTCTACAGTATATTTTTACATGTTTGTATCCTGAAAATATACAATACAAATGAGTCAAATAATACTGTTTGCCAGATTTATACATTTATTGGTTAATACATTTGATCCTGATACAGTGACCCATATAATACCTAATTTCACATTGTAAAACAAGAATGAATCCTGAAAACCTCCTCATACGCTTAGTATGGAGGAACAAAAGGTAGTCAAACTGTACTACAGTTTTAAACCATATTGCTTCAGACATTCACTCCCTCCAGCTGCTCAGAGTCATACAATAGTCTACTTTGCATAGCAAGGCCAAGGGGACGTGGTGAGTCCAAGGCTGCCATGTAAAACCACCCTGATCAAAAGAACTGTTAGTTTTTTTCATACTAAAGCCCAGATGACAAATCTTCCCTCCAGCCAACAAGATGCAGAAAGATGTCCACTGCAAATAATGTCCACTTCAAAAAATTCATTAATTCAGTCTTACATTTTTGTTGAAAATAAATGTCTTACTTGTTGGTTTATGAACCGGTGGCTTGAACTCAAGTCCTTGAAAAACAAAATTCCTACTTATTCTTACTTATTATCTGCATTGTATATCCTTGGCTTAAACATCCACTAGAGATCAATGTGACTGTAACATTAGATGTGTTACTGCAATACAGCAGTATTAGAAAATGTACTGTAAGGAAGAGCACGTCATCACTATTTCTATCATGAGAACTTCATACCTCTGTTATCTGAGAATGTTGCCATTGTCTGAAATAAACCCATGGTTGTTCAATAGCAGACATGTGTGTTGTTTGCATGGCTCTGCTGTAGCTCAAACCACACCGTGGCATCCTATCTTGTAGTATGCAGATGTAATCTCTTCAAGCCACCAGAAATAGTTGAAAAGTAGTGTAACCTAATCTTTGCCAAAGTAAATGGAGACTGTGAGTGGAGTCAGTGAAGCGAAGATGCAGAAAGGATGAAGGCATAAATAATGGCAAAGAAGCATGGTTATTGTTTGAGACCAAATAACTGCATTTGAAGAAAAAACAAATACAGTATATTTACTATAAGATTTTTCAAAGCAATAAACCTCATGAAGGCATATCATACATGCATTCCAATTATTTGAGCTCAGCAACTACTGACAACTTCAAACATAGCTGCAGCACCCTCATACAAAATCCTTCCCACATGATTTGCATATATTACAATTTTGCAGTAAGGACATATTTATACTGTCACAGCTCTATATAACAGAGCCATATTATCTGAGGTAGAGTTACAAAAATGTCTGAAGCAGCTTTCGGATGAAAAAAGGAAGATTTTTTGCAGTGGAGAAATAAAATGCTGTGGGAGAAAGTGAGAGACATGAATCATGATTAAGTCCTGTTTGGCCCTGATGTCAAAATCAGGCCAAGGAGTGTAGCTGGCAGCAAACAGGATGCTAAATAAAACACTGAAGTCAGGGGAAGAAGGCTGATGGTCAGTGTAGAGTTGGACACTACTGAATTAGTCACCATCAGATAACCTGAATGTAACTTTGCCAGCAACAATAGCAATACGATCAAGGGTTTCTCTCTGTGTTATATGGCAAAATGTACTAATGTGTTGCCCTAGAGCAAGGCAATGAAGTTACAGTTGATCCCGTAGACTGAGGGTTGAAGCTCCCAGATGTGAATGTGTTTGACTAAATGTCGAGCAGGGCAGTGCTGAAAAAGACCACACAGTACCTGTTCCCCACCAGCCCTGTCTTTCTCAAGGGCACCTTAATTGTAGTTGTTGAACGGAAAGAACACATCACTTACTTTTCTCACTTTGGATATTTTAACTTAACTGCCACCATTGCTGCCAACACTTGCCTCCATCAGAGTCTTCCAGGGAAGAAATTCTACCACAAAACCATTTCCGCCTGGTGGTCACAAATCAATAAAATAACTCAGCCATTATGCACCAGCAATGCACAGAGCCTTGTTTGGCAAGAATACAATGACCACAATGCCTCATAGCAACCAATCCATGGTGTCCACATCAGCCTAGCAACAACCCCATGGGCAACGTCACCTTAGCAACTATCATTAGACGACATCACCCATGGCAACCATCCCATAACCCTGCCTGACCACTGTTAAGGACCACTTCAGATCTCCCATAGACGAGCACTCGTATGTCAAGAGGCGAAGTAGCAACAGGGAAACGATGGTGGTGGGCGAGCAAGACAAAGACAAAGGACCTCAAGTAAGGAGATGATCACTGACTTCTGCAGTAGCATATTGTTACATCTAACAAAATAAACAAAACAAGTATAGAGGCTATGGCTAGGTAGTGCACCAAGCAAAGTTTAAAAGACATGCAAAACTGACCTCACTCACGTGTCTCTACATGTTGCATGTAGGTCAGTACACTCACTGATAATAATTTGAGAGATTTATAAACTCATAACTTCAGTTCAAATGTTCTGAGAAGCATAAAAGCCCTGGCAAAAGGTCTGAGAGCAAGCCCGATTTGGCCACTAAAGCTGTACAAATCCACTACTTTAATTATGTTTTTTTTAAAGAAAACATTAAATTAGGCTATTTCTAGTCTAAATTGGTAACTGTGAGATTGCTTTTCTCCACAGAGAGAGCATAGGATCACCAGAAATGCAGCATTTACCTTTGCTGAACCAGAAAAGACTGAAAGAGGAGAACACAGGGGTGATAAGATGTAAGATAAGAAGAAAGAGTGGAAAGAGAGAAAGCAAAGGAGATGTTACTGAACCCAGTAAATTGACAGATGAAAGAGGAGAGAGAGGAGAAACTGCACTTCTCACTGGAGAGGGAAGTGGAGGCAGCAGAGAGAGAAACATGAATAATAGGATCGATCTCGGAGACAGAGATGAAATATATAGATTAAAGCAAAGAGGAGAGAGAGGAAGAGAACTGAGAATCAAAAGGAGTGGTTATGGATCTCTGTCTGAGTGCGACTGGATGAAGAGAGATGAAAGCTGAAAGAAAGGAAGGAAGGAAGGAAGGAAGGAAGTTGAAACAAAAAAATGAAATTTCAATTGTCAAATATAGAAATTTAGAGATGTAAAACCAAGACAAGACAAAAAAAAAAAAAGATAAAACATTTCAAATTTACTCAATCCACTCACGTTAATGAAATGGACAGGTGAAATCTCTGTCTGAGGCCCCGAAACATGGCGAAGGACTTCTGTGGGAAGGACCGGGCAGTGACTGTGCAGTATGGATGCTCATAGCCTCCTGCAGGACACTCACAGCGGAAACCACCACCTGAAAGCTCCCGACATGTCCCTCCATTACGACACACACCTGGCACACACCTGCCCTGCCGCCGGTCAAACTCACACCGGTCACCTGGGGATTAAAGATGAAAATATTTCATTATTGCAACCTGTGTTGAACCTCTGTGGGAGTTGCAACAAACGCTGTCCCAAAACAAATCACCATCACTGGTCGACAGAGTCTTATCTTTACAAAGAATTCAATAATAATATAGAATAAAATCACATAATTTCATTAAATTCACAGTCTTAAGATATGCTGTACTGTACGTATAAATATCCACCAAAAGATTAGCGAAAAAGTTACACATTGGGATATAACATTTCCAGCATCCGATTCCGTATCTAATTAAAAGGATTAAAGTAAAATAAAAAAGGTAGATTTTCCCATCAGTATCTGGACAGTTTTGCCATTTTGGTGCTTGTTCAGCTGAGATATATATATATATATATGTTCATAAGCTCTGACTTGCCTTGACCCTGCACTCATTGGCAAGTCCATCACAACAAACACATGCTGTACAATCAAGCATTGTTCAAACCCACAGGGCTTTACTTTACATTCAAGTCAAGTTACTGAGGTGAAAATGCTGATTTTGAATTATGATTGAGCTTAAATATTGTAATGATTTTAATGTTTTGTTCATTAGGCTATACCTATGACATACTTTAAGTAAAATTATTATAGTTATAATATAATGTGTAATAATACAAATGTGTTATAATAATTCATGTTTTTCTTCACTGACACAATTTCTTTGAGTAATACTTTATGAGTGTTTAAATTATGTTCTTACAGGTCCAATATGTAATATATTTACTGTATTTAATGAAAAAATGATAATATCAGATATTAAGGAAACATGTTAAGCTGAAATAATATGTTTTCTGACAACAATGCTAAGGCCAGTATTTTCCGTTCCGTGACGGAATGTCTGTTTGTGTTTTGGCCTGTGTGTTGGTATCAACTGGCCATTTTGACAGCCGGGCTGGGTTGCCAGATATACCCGTAAAAACGTGAAAACCCAGCGCGCTACAGCTGTAGTTCAGCCATGGAAGCAGCAAACAAACAAACGAACAGGATCAACGGAGATAGATTCATTCTACCTGACCTAAAAAAAACCAGAGCCTTGTTATTTCAGTTATTTTGAAATGGAAGTTACACATTTGGTAATGCGATCAGCTATTCAAAATACTCAGCAAAGGTTGTGTTATGTGACTTGAGAGCCTTCTGGTTTTGAAGAAGGGTACTTAACATGAGGGTCCTGAAATTGCACCAATCTATAGAGATGTGGTTCTTTTTCCATGTCAACGGCTCAACAGAGTGCTGTTGGTTTTTCTTCAGGCAGTGAACTGCATTCACCAGACGCTTTAGATGTAAATTACTACTTGATTAAACGGTGGAAGCAGCAGGGTGCTGATTCTTGAGGAGCAACTGGTGTGTATAAAGGACTAACCTTTACAATACTTGAAATGAACACAGAATACAAACTACAACAACATTAGAGTTGACCACGATAAAATACTCAGTGTACAGTATTTGGAAGTGTATGAATGCAGGAGAACAGGGGAAAAAAAGTATTTGACTGCCAGCTGTGATTCTGTTGCTTTACTGTGTGGAAAACGAAAAAACAACACAAACAAATCCATAGACGAGAATAAACACAGATTTGGCTGCCAGTCAAACAAGCGCCAGTCTGAAATGTCTCGAGAGGCAGAAACACCCACACAGCACACACAAACTCATACATACACACACGTATATATACACACAATCACTCACATAAAAAAAGGTATGTAGGAGTAGAGGTTCACTCGTTCTTTTTGGTTTTCACCTTTCCTTGAGCATCCTTGGACACACACATTGTATGACATTTAACAGCTGCATACAAAAACAGCCCTCCATATAGGCATACAGACACACACACATACACACACACACACACACACACACACACACACACACACACACACACAAAATAAACAAACCAAAATGCGACACATTCATATATGCAATACAGATATCTTTCTTTCTCAAACAAAGACAAACGCACGATTTATCTTTCTCTCATATTTACCTTCTTCTTGTCTCTCTCTCTCTCAAACACACAAACACGGATCATTGACCCTGCCCTCTAGGCTGTGCCGGTTTTATTATGTAGCTGTCTCTTTTGGCACTTTGTTTCTGCTGCTTTCAGATGCCACAGTACCCACTGGCAAGGTCTTGCATCTTAAAGGCCCTGACACACCAACCCGATAATCGGCCGTCGGACAGTCTGGCGAGGTCGGTGACTTGAGTCAGTTTGGTGTGTTCCGTGCCGTCGTCCGTCGGAGGGGACGTCGGCCTTCATTTTGGCCGACCTGACTTGCTGGGTCGGAGGGCGGGCAGTCGGACTCAATCTGATTGGTGGAGCGCTAACCCGGCTCTGCATCGCTTTGGTGCGTTCCTTTTTGGATCTCGCGGAGCTGACTGATCAGTCCGACTGCCTTTTCTGCCAACGGTCGACTGTCAGGGGCTTAACAGCCACACACACACACACACACACACACACACACACACAGTATTTCTGTTGTAAGTCAATAGAGGGCTTCGGACACAAATATTATCTGACATACACAAGACATGGACACAGACAATCTCTCACACACAGTCAAAACACAGCCCAACACACACACACACACATACCTGAGGGAAAGTCATGACCACACACACAAATACAAAACTCATACACACAAAGACAAACACTGAGGAAAAGGCTCACACTCTGATACTACCTGTGACACATACAACACAAACTGAACCCCACGGTACGATGCATTAACTGGTGAAGCATTAAGAGCTTGTACAAGAATCAAAAGGTATAAACTGCTTGAATTACCGTCTGTCTATCCTCCTCCATGTCAGGGATACAAACTGCCAAAAAAGAAAGTCCTCAGCTTTCCAAAATTGTATTTCTCCATTCATCACTCACTCACTTTATAACAGTGTGTTAATTTGTCCATCCTTCTCTTCATCACTCCATTTTGCCACGCCACCTCTCTCCACATGCCACCGGGCAACCAACATCTGCCGATTTTGGCTGCCAAACATACTCTCTCACACCACACACTGAACAAACATGCACGCACGCGCACACACACGCACACACACACACACACACACACACACACACACACACACACACACACACACACACACACACACACACACACACACACAGAGCAAGACACCCGGTCACACACCCAGCTAAGCTAACGATAGCCCAAGGACATTGACATTTTACATCTGTCTGTCCTTGTTTAGCTTTCTCTCATCCTCTCTCTCCTCTCACATTAAACATATACCTCTATGTAAAAGCACACAACAGGGAACCTGGAAGAATAAAACCAGGGAATTAAAAAGGCTAACACACACGTGCACACATATGCACTCTAACACAGCTCAATTTCCCTGCCTTTGTCTGTTGCGCCTATTCATCCGTACAGACCCCTTCATCAATATTAAAATAAATAAAAAGACATTAATACTCATGAATTATGCGTGTGGTGAGACTTAAACACACACACCTACAAATACACACGCTGGTTCATTATGCACACCCAGTTGCGCACAGGTTGACTGGCAGGAAATAAATTGACGAGGAAAGACAGACAGAAAAACAAAAAAAACACACACACACACACACACACACACACACACTAATTAGAGAAAGTAAAGCAGAGCAGATGTGATCTCAGACTGACTCAACGATATTCTTTCATGTCTTTTTCCCAGACGGTGTGAAGACGTCCACTTCACAGAGACACTTAGGCTGATCAGCAGCGATAGGAAAAACACACACACATAGGACACAAAGGTCAAGTGATTAGTAAACAAACGGTGAGTGTCCAATAGCACTTTTAAAATTCCTCACACATACATACACAAACACTTTATGCACACACAGACAGCTTTTAATGAACTTACCAGAATGGAAAAGCACACACCCAGACACACAAGATACCGCTTTATGTATTGATACAGTCAAACAAAGAAGCACACACCCAACGCTTGAGGTCATCATGCACACATCCCACTGTTGGAGAGTAAGTCTGTTTAGAAGTGTACTGCACTCAAGTACAATTTTGAGGTACTTGTAATTTACAGTACTTAATAAAATGTCAGAAAACAGTAACAAAAAAAATTAATAATAATAATAATAAGACAACTAGGAGGAATGGCTAGCCTTGGCATGGCGCACCGCTCGCAATTGTCACGATCACTGCGCTCAAAGTTTAAATTATTTTAACTTTTAACTCGTTGCCACTGACCTTTCAAAGCTCAACCAATGAGATAACAGCTATATATGAGGTGGCCAGAAGCGATGATGACGTATACCTGATGACGTATGCCCTTTGCCTCTGAAGTGTCTGCACTATGCTCTACGCCCTACCTTGCTGTTTTTACCGCTGATCATGTGTAGGCGACCTCACATACACATAATCCACAATACACACAGCGCTGTGCATGCTTCGCAAAAATTGGTCTGCGTGATGAATGAAATTAGCTCCCGTGCAATACTGCTTTGAGCTGCATGTGTGAGACAGAGCCGCTGAGACGGCACCTGGATAAGGGCTACAGATGTGTTTAAAAAAATGCAGCTCAGTGACAATACAGACAGTTCATACACCTGAAAACTAACGCAGACCTGCCGAAACGCATTCAACTCGCGCTAGTCCCGTTCATGAGTCAACCGTCACTCTATTTATCACTGTTAGAAGAGACTTCAATCTGCAGTGTAGTTCATACACGTCACTGATAAAACAGAGCATTTTATAGTAACATTGGGCTTCATGTTCAAAGAAAGTCTCTCTCTTTGCTGCAACTCCCTCAGAACCCTACTTCCTGTGTTCACTGCTAATAATAAATAAATTAAAGATATTTCAAATAATGCACTATATATTTCAGTACTATATTCATTTGAAAGGTCATGAAAAATTACTTTTTAAACTCCCTCCAACACAGAATTTGAATAGTCTCAAACTACAATGGACTTACTTGATACTTTTATACTCATGCTACAATTTTGTGGCCTGTGCTACAGAACCTTCAACCTCTGTAGCACCTGTTATGCGCAAAACATCTTAACGTACAGACCTGACACACCAAGCAACCCACCCAACAAAGACTTAAAAACACCAAGTCTAAATAGCACTTCACTGCTTAAAAGCAGAGTACTATTTCCATTCACCCCTTAATTTTTCAGTAACACTTTACTTGAAGGTATCTACATAAGAGTGACATGACACTGTCATGAACACATGACACTGTCATGACACAGTCATGACACATGAACCCTAACCCTAACCCTAACCATAACTTGTCATGACAAAAACCGAATGACACTTACTAAAAGAAGCGTTGTTTATAATGTTTATGACACGTTCATGACAGTGTCATGTCACTCTTATGTAGATACCTTCAAGTAAAGTGTAACCAATTTTTCTTCCTCTCCTCCCTCCATCCTCCTCCTCTATCTCCTTGTTCCTTCCTTCCTTTTCCATTTTCTTTCCTCCTTACATCCAGGGTTATATATAACGCTCCTCGCTTTACTGTTCCTTTTCCATCCTGTGTTCATCTTATTCCTTTTCTTTTTTTCTTCCTCTCTTCCTCCTCTATGCCTGGCTTAATGCATTCACACCACCCTTTAATTCACGCATATGTTTTATTCATCAAAGCCAGTATTCTTCAACGACCCCCCGGCATCTTAGTTTGCTCCGCCCAACCGCCCACCCCATCACCCCCCTCCTCCACCCAAACACATGGCACATCCCTAGAGGCCACTACACTCCTAGTTGCTTCCCTCTTCTCCTTCCTCTTGTCTTGCCTCTGTAGGTCTTATTCTTTTTTACACCCCCTCAAGATAAAGCGCCTTCAAGGGCTGTACCAATTTCGAATTATATGTAGATGTGTAATGAGTCAGAAATCTCCTTATTTAGTGAAATAGGGATCTGTGACATTTTCATATTAATAAATGTTGTGTTTTGCGATTAATTTGACAGAATTCAAGCCATTCTATGAAAGCTTTTCCGTTTGCTGTTCGAAATACTCATAAAAATTGTCATTTTTAAGAACTGACCTACTACATTTATTTTGAATTTACCCTACTGCCTTTTCGTTTTAATTTTTTTGCCACTGATCTTGCATCTCTCGCTCTCTCTCTCTCTCTCTCTCTCTCTCTCTCTCTCTCTCTCTCTCTCTCTCTCTCTCTCTCTCCTTTTCTACTACGCATTTCTTTAAATCGAAGGGTAAACCTTTTTACCTTTTTTCCAAATATGGAATGTCCAATTTGCCCTGTTCAGTGTTCATCTTAAACATATGTTCACTTTGCATGTAAATTGAAATGGAGATTTAGTATTCATGTAAAAGAAAGTCTGAAAACACTCCACAAAACATCTGACATGCACTTGTGAATGTTATGAGGGTAAGCAAAGGGATATTGTACTTTTGCATAGACCAAGGAAACAAAGGTGTCGGAACACAGATATTGGGCAACATACACATTTTTTTTTGTAGTTCTTTAATTTGCTGGAAAATATTAAAATATACTTGTACCCTATTTATATACTTGTACAGTTCCAGTACTTCATACGAGGGCTTTGCAATTAATCAAATCTTTATCGCGATTTCAGCTCCTAACAATCATAAAAGCAATGTAATCGAGAAAAACAAGACAGCCTGAGTTTCTCTGCACTTCGTTCCTCCTCCTGTTAAAGTTATTCTTTGCTTTCAAAATCATACCTTTCATGTTCAGAACTACTACTGTTATTATCTTGAATGACACTTACAGTATGCTATTATCGATTCCACTAGCAACAACTCAGCATCAGGAACATATCTCTGATATTATGCACATTCAAATTACTGTATATGTAACTCTTGGAAGACCGTGTACATGCACATGTATTCACTGTGTAGAACATAACACAAGCACACTGTGATTACAGCCACAGCATTCACTTTTAATTCTTTACATGACATGAATATCTCCCATAAATACCCCAGGGGCCCTGAGGTGAAAAAAAAGATCTTCGCCCCCCCTCCCTTCATGCTCACCAACTTATCTCCCAAAAACAAATTTAGTCTTCTCTCTCCTTCCTCTCAAACCACATATTGCATTTATCTCACTCAACTCAGCAAATCATGTCCCCTGCAGTGCATTTTTTCACATAAGGTGCACATTTCCAAATCATGTATATTATGTATTGAAATGTCTCTATTTCCTCTATTTTCTCCGCCAAACCTTGTTCCAAACTTCATGCCGAAAACTGAGCGGTCTCATTGCTCTGGCTGTTTGCACCACTTACTGTTTTTTTTCAATCTCCAAAAAGTCATTTATTCTCCTTGAGTTTCCTGCATGCTTGCTCACACACACTGACAGGCACTGACACTTCTGAATCTAGCTGTGTACGGTATATAATACATGATATAAATGGAAAGCTGCTTAATTTAATTACTCCCTTTAGTCCTTACTTCTTAATTGACTTGTATTTACTTCTTTTTTTTACAGTGTTGGTTAATTGCATTTGTCTGAAAACAAATACATAAATAAAATGTAAATTTGTAGTGAAATACCTGTTGTTTCTGTCTAAAACATTAGTCCAACAGTGAATATAAAGCTTCAAAACATTAATTCTATTGGCTTTACGTCGGAGTTGTAAATTGCACAGTATATAATTGGCTCAGATTAGCTTAATAATTAGCTCTCATTTCATGGCTCAGTTCTGCCATTGGGCATATGTTCAGTACGCTGAACATTTTTTTTGCTTTATCACTGTCTGTCGAGGTGTGCACTACTGGAAGAATAATCAACTATATTGCATACTGTTCGGTAAGATTGTAGTTGTTTTATTTTAAAACTTCAATTTGTGTATTTTAGAACTTTTAAGTTCACAACACCCTTGTGGGTGATAAAGCCAAACTCCCTCCGTTTGTCAGTTCTTTATTCATCTATATCTTTACTTTTTCAACTTATCTTGCTGAACACAATTTAGTCTCCTCTTAATCTGTATTCATCCCCCACCTCATTCTTTCATCCCACCCCACAATAGAGCTTAGATCGAGCCAAAAAAATCAAGCCCGACCCTAGCCGAGCCCGTGCACGTTGTGTCCGAGCCCAGCCCGGCCCGACACATTAACTGTATTTATGAGCCAGAGCCCAATTTAAACCCAAACATTTTTTTAATACGTGGGCCGTTATAACTGACGTTCTCAACTACAATTCCAAGCTGTCTGAACTGCAGAAATCTGTTTAGAAGGGGTATGCTTGGAGAAGTAACAAAAGAGGACATTGAAGGCTCACTATCATCTTTTCTGCCATGGCAAGCCTGCTTCATGTGTCTGTTCATCGTCCCGTTTTTTTTGCTGTCATAGGCGAGCAGCGTGTCGCACTTCATGCACTCGACAAAGCCGACACATATGTTGTCACTGCCCACGACTTGTTTAAAATGGTTCCATACCTCCGACTTTCCTCCAAACTTGCTCAAAGGTAGGCTAATTCTCCTGTTTTCATTTACATCTTTAAGCTCCATGTTGCACTTATAAGCTACACCATACAGCACAGCAGGCCGGGTGTGATGCGTGGGAGTGGAGGAGACGCTGCGCATGATTATGGCATAGCTTTCTCCCCACCCAATTAGGCTAATAAAGTAATGTTTAATCAAGGGCCCGGCCCAAGGATAGTGGCGGGAAATGGCAGAGAATCTAACCTCTACCCCACAAACTAATTCACTTCTCACTTCATTCTTTCAGTCTCCCTGTTTCTTCATTCTATCTGTCTTTCCTAAACCAAATTAAATTCAGTCTCACAAACTATGCTTTAAAGTGATCATATTATGCTTTTTGGCTTTTCCCTTACCTTTATTGTGTTATATATCTTTTTTGTGCATGTTATAGGTTTACAAAGTGAAAACGGCCAAAGTCCACAAAGGACTTACCATCTCCAACAGAAAACACTGTTCACAAACTGCTCCAAACAGCTCTATTGTAGTCCAGCCTTTACTTCCGTGACGAACGTGCGTCACTTTGTAACACACGTTATAATGCTCGCCAATGTGCTAGCTTGGCACGTCCTCATACTCTGACTTCTGACTGGCTGGTTGTCCTTACCTAGGTACTGTGCATGTGCAACTCCCAACAAAGATAGTACAGAAGTGAGATGCCTCACTCTGTATCTAAAACAGAGAGCTCAACACACAGGGTGAAAAAAGGAGCTGCAGCAATGTGCAGTACAACAAAAATATGGTGTTTTTTGAAAATTAAACCATGTAAACCTATTCTGGTACAACCTCTAAATACAATTATGAACCTGAAGATGAGCATAATATGGCCACTTTAATCTCATCTCAAACTACTAAATGTCTGCTCTCTCACCTTCTCAGTTGCTCACTAGTCTTTCCATTCCTTTCTGTCCCTAACTTTGAAACCATCCACACCTTCCTCAAAAGGCTAAAACTCACTTATACCCGAGCATTATTCTCCTCACATACAGTAGTCTCAGCTACCTAAAGCGAATTTGCTCTGTTTGTGTTTCCCGCCATATCTGCTGGATTAAATTTCTCAGTATAACATGCATATCTGCTCTATCACATCCAAAACTAATCTCACCTCTGCCTACCGCATTTCTTCTCTGTCTCTTTCGCTTGCTCTTTTTCTCATCGTCTCTCGGTGTAAAATGAAGCTTGCTCAACACAACCAAGCAATTCCGTTTCTACCCATGTCCTCTCTACTCACCACTCACCATTTTATCTTCTCACAAACTAATTTAGTCTGCATCCATACTTCTCTCTCTCTGTCTCCCATCTCCTCTTTGCATCTCTCGGCTCTCTGAGGAGTATCGCTCGTATTATATCTTACTATAATCTGCATAATGTGCACCTCTCTTTATCATTTCTGAGTCTGTGTTCTTTCTGTTTGTGAAAACGATCAGATATCCTCTCTTTCTGTTTACTGTTATCTTTGTCTTTAATGTTGTCTGTCCACTGGGAACTTCTCTTTTTACCACTGAGGTCTTCAGAGTTAACGACTGTTGCACATTTGTATCAGCATTGCAAGTGAGCGCTTGAGGTTAGAAATATTCAAATTCTCATGAATAAAAGAGTGCATATTGCACAGCTTCAGCTGAGTTTAGCATTGTAGCTGCGGGAGGTGGGACTAAATCTTCCCTTCTACATTTGAAATGGAGAGGTTTATTTCTTAGAGGAGCAGAAGGTAACTATTCCTTAGTTAAAATCACTTAAACTATACTTGATTAACAGACTCAGATTTAATTTTATTTTAAGAGCACTGGTTAATAATTTAAAGTCTTAACGGTATACTCTAAGCCAAACAAGTCCATCACTAACAAGAACAGCAGCCTCAACCAGCCTTTACACTAGATCTTACTTTGTGTGACATGCAGTTGGATTTCAGAGGAAATGTATTTGATTGCCTTGACAGTCATTCAATTGGCTGGGGTTTAAAAACAGCATATCTGGTTTCTGGTAATACCACAAAAGCTTTCTTACCCATTCTAAATGAATTATACTTCGGGAGGCAAATGTCTGGCAATGAGAAATTAGCAAAAGTTCAAATGTGCAAACCTTTGATATGAGTGACAAAGAAATTACAACATATTCTATTCATGAAGAAGGAACAGGGTCTTCAGAGAATATGTTCAGAATTTTAAGAAACAGCAGCACAACAATATACTGGTGTAAGACAGAGATTACTCTATCAAAGGAGGGCTCATTTGTCTGCCGTATTAATAACAAGGTTTCATTACTTCTGGGGAAACTTTTATTTTAAAGGCATGATCACTTACTGTTTTGTTTAATGCTTCCAAATGTTTACAATATGAGATTATTTTGGTTCCCTATCTATTTTGTTTTCTGTTTGGCTATCTAGTTTGCCACATATGAAATTAAAATGAGTTGCAGGAACATGAGCAGAAAACTGACTACTTACAGTACATGGAACTATCTGTACCTGTGTTAACCCTTTTGCCATCAGGGAAGAGGTATAGAAGCATCACCAGCAAAACATCACGCTTCAAAGATAGCACCTACCTCCAAGCTATACGACACTTACACATGGCTTAACGTATTAATTTTTTTCCCTGCGGTATTATGTACTTGTGGACTGTCCTCTCTGCATTATGGCTGTTTATGTCTGTGCATTTGTTGTCAATATGTGTGCAATGTATTATGTTGGTACACTATTGTCAATTAGGTGGTATATGTGGGCACACCAAGACAAATTCCTATCAACTGCACTGTTGAAATGGCTAATAAACTTAAACTTCAACTTAATGTAGAAAAGCCTTGGGTAGCCATTTTTTTTAACAGCGGACGATGTGACATGTCCCAGTAGAAAAAACACAGGTGTAAATAATGAAAGTAACGATGCCTGACTTACAAACAGCTGTATCAGTGTCATGGTTCTAGTATAGAACACATTTGAATAGAATGGAGCCATTGTTAATGTTATTAGTAACACCTGAGCTTTTCCTGCTATGATAAGAGAAAATGCCTGTGAGCAGATTAAAGCAGTACTGGTCAATCTGTCTCAAAGTCAAGGATTCACTGAATTCAATTCATTAATTTGAGGACTTCAGAAGTCCTGTAACACGTCAGTAAACTAAAAACATTTTTACTTTAACCCTGGCACGTACACCTCACTTTGCACCGGCTTTGTAATGCCCACTTAATTCTGTACTTTATGCAGCCTATTGTATTTTGTATTCTTGTATTGTATTGAATGTGTAACTGTATGTTGTCTTGCACGCCTATGCTTTTCTTGGCCAGGTCACCGTTGAAAATGAGAACTTGTTCTCAACGTCCTACCTGGTTAAATAAAGGTTAAATAAAAACAAAAATAAAAATAACACAACAGGGTTAACTTAGCGTCAAAAATATTCCTCACTGAGTGGAAAGTTTCCAATAAAACCCTGGGCTTAGCTCCTTCCTGTGAGAGAAACCCTTAGAGTTTCAGGGAAAAGCAATTCAAAGCCACAAACAGTGTATGAGGGGATGGATGAAGGCCGGTTGGATGGAGAAAAAAAAAACAATGAGGTAGAGAGCAAACCTGGTTGGGAGGTCTGGAGATTTTTGTGTGTTGCAGAATCAATTCATCCCTGTTTACTTGTCCTCATCCTCTTCCTCCCACTAGCCCTGGGCGTTGACAAGACACCCAACGCCTACGCAGGAAAAGCACAACACCAACAACCCAGAACACATCTGATTTCCCTTGCTCTATCCCTCAACTCTCATCTTCTATCCCTCTCTCTTATTTCTCCCAGATGTCTCTCACCCCATTTTCCCCCTGCAGCCCTCCTTCCATGTTATTCTCTCTGAATTCATCCGTCTCCCTCGTCTTTCATATTGCTGTCATACCCACCTCTTCTCCGTCCTTGCCTTCATCTCTCATGCTCTGCTGTTTGCACTCTCTCGCTCTCCTGTCTTGAACGTTTAATTCTTTGTCCCCTCTCCTATTATCAATGATCACATTTTTTCCAATCTTTTATCCTTTCTGTTTTCTCTGTCACCATCCATAAGCCCATACACATCGTGTGCCAACAGCGATCTTGCAGGTTCATGTAGATAGAAATAAATGCAGAGACACGTCATCTGTCATCCAAGCTTTGGCCATAGCACTGGCACAGTTTTTTGTTGTTTCTTTAACCTAAAAAGAGGAACTTCAACAACGTTCCAGCAGCCAGTGTATTCTGAGTCATCTCATGTCATAGTCTGATTGATTGGTTTTAGACATGGGTCTTAGCAGCAGTTACATTGTGAGAATTTAGTCCTACATTGCAGACACTTTCAGAATTTTGATGGAGACAAAATTCCAAATCAGACATTGGTGGATGTGCGATGTGCAATCTAGGACCACCGTTTTGGATCAATGACTGGAAATGTCATTCCCTCTCTTCCTACATTTTGTTCATGTCTTTCTCTCCATTTCTGAAACTGTCCTGACTCCCTCCATCTCTCATTCCATCATACTACATTCTCTGTCTTTGTCTCTCCCTCCCACTCGCTCTCTGTCCCTTTCTACCTCCATTTCTCCTTTGCTTATTTCCTCTCTCTCTTTCTCTCTCTCTGTCTCTGTCTTTCTCTCTTTAAATCTCTCTCTCTGTCTGGCTCAGTGGGAGTTTGGAAAATACTCTGTCTCTCTCATGAAAGAAAAGTATTGCTTCACTCCCCCAGCTCTCTTTTGATTCAAAATAAAAGGCAATGTGAAACATCCCCCAGACACACACACACTGACATTCATAGCATCTATCCTCTCCTACAACCTACTCAAAGACTGAAGCAATTCAGCAGTATGAAGGGGCAGAAAAAACAGGGAGGCAGAGAGGGAGTGAAAGAGAGAGAGGAAATTAGTCTAGAGTATTGGGAAAGGTAAGAAAGAATGAAATGTATGTGTGTGTGTGTGTGTGTGTGTGTGTGTGTGTGTGTGTGTGTGTGTGTGTGTGTGTGTGTGTGTGTGTGTGTGTGTGTGTGTGCGTGTGTGTGCGTGTGTGTGTGTGTACGTGTATGTGTAAAAGACTATAACAGGTAGAGAGCAAAGGAGGCAGAAGCTCTCCAAGGAGGCAGAGTGTGTGTTTTCATGTTGTTCGGCTCAACACAACAACAGAGTAAAAACAGAGTGGATCACAAAGGAAGCCAATATGGGACATGAACAAAGACACACAGTCAGTCAGTTTTAGTTTACCAGGCTGGAGTTGAGGCTACACCAAAACACAACAAACACACACATAAACACACTACACTCCTATCCGTTAAATCAGTGACATAGAGGTGAATGAATAAAACACTTTTTTATTGCCTATAGTTTAGCATTGTTGTTTCAAATTCAAGCATTGTAATGTAAATACAAAATTATAAAATACATACGTCTGTTTTCATAATTCATGATAGTATTATTCATGCTCTTAAGCATAAGTTATGTTCTACCTAGTTCCTGTAAAAGCAACATTGCTCAGCTTGGTTTCTCTATGTCATGAGCTGACATTTTAACCTGCAGCAGCAGGATAACTACTAAGTGTTTAAAAGTATTCTACTAAAGATGTAAATGTTTCTACTAAATGACATGTTGATTGGCAAGCTCTCATGTGCTAATTGGACTCTTAACTGTGCAGTGCAGTGAGTGCTCACTGCACTGGAAAGGTCAATCAGTTAAACCAATAAAGGTGTGGACACACAGAGCCGACGGCCAAACGTCGGCAGAAAAGGCAGTTGGGCTGATCAGTCTCCCCAAATTGGTCAAAAAAGTGCCTCGGAACACACCAAAGCGACGAGACGTAATACGTCTCCATAACAGCAGGCGGCGCTAATCTGTATTGTCGCCCAAAAATGAAAACCGGCAGCTGATTGGACGAACGCGTCACGTGGGTCTGACTTCTCCGGAAATTCAAAGACAGACTGTCATGGCGGCTTGTTCAGAATCCGATCTCATATTGTACTAAAATAGTTCACTGAAACGTGTTTCTGAAAACATTTTAAACGAGAAATAGGCCATGCAGTTGCTGAATCTGTCTTCATTTCAGATCGACAAAGGTCAGTTTAAAAGATTTTCATCAGATTTTGAGAGACTCTAGTCACGCTCATTCCGCTCCCCGCTTCCGGGTTAGCACTCTACCAATCAGATGGACTATTTGAGTCCGAATGAAGGCTGACGGCCCCTCGGACGGACGACGGCACGGAACACACCAAACAGACTTGAGTCACTGACCTCGCCAGACTGTCCAACGGCCCATTATCGGCACTATGTGTCCACACCTTAACATGTAGACAGCAACTTAGAGGTGGCTAACTAGAGTGATCAAGACCAAGGACATTTCAAGCTAGATGTGGATGATTTCTATTCATTTTAGGGCATTTAGAATTCATTGGGTGTTCACAATGTCACAAATTCTTTATCAAATTTGACTCTTCAGTCTTGATTAAAAGACGCATGAATTAATTATTGGGTTTATTCTTAACTTGCTTAAAACAAACGTAAGTGAATATACTAGTACAATTTATAATCAACGTGTATCACGTCATGTGTATACCCGAGGGCTGTAACGTTTTTTATGTTCTTGCCGAACCGTCACGGTACGGGGGTCACGGTCAGGTGCACGCAGCTGCACGCAGAATACACGGTATGTAGATTGATTCACGTAATGTGGAACCACATTTCAGAAGTGCGTGTCCTCCCCCTCCCCAGAAACCTTTAGCCATACACCATTAGCAATGTGCTGAGGTTTGCACAACTAATTAGCGTGTGAGTCAGTCGCACCATGGCAAGCGCAAATCAAACACAGAAGCTGGAAGACCTACCGAAGACGACGTGTCGACGCTGCTTGACCGTCGCATGGTATGTGAATGGAAACACATCAAACAGGCTTTAATTTTCAATTTCAACGCATAAGAGATGTTGTTGTCAGTTGTATAGCTGGTTGTGACCTGATGTTTTTTAGGGAAGTGTTTGTTCAGTGTTCGTAAGGTGTATTAGAGAAGTGTTTAAAATATTTCTCATTTTTCTAATAAAGAAATAGTTTAACAAAGTCTTAATAACTTGCACTACTGTCTGTATGAAATAAATAAAAATAAAAAACATATCCTTATGCATTTTGATTGTGGGGTGGGGTGGGGGGGGTTTCCACTGTACCGAACTCACGCCAAACCGTGATTCCAAAACCGGGGTAGGAACTGTGTACCATTCGCCCCTGGTATACCGTCACCATTACCAAACACACTTGTGTAAAAACTTTACTTGTGTAAAAAACACACACATTTAATTCAAGCCCTTCTACCCAGAAAGAACCCCTTTGCCACAGCAGCACAAATACATGCACACTCCTGCACTACAGCACACTACTCACCAGTATAATCTTCACGGCAGATGCAGGTGTACCCTCCTTCTCTGCGGGCGCAAACCCCTCCATTCAGGCAAGGGTTGGAGTAACACAGGTTGATCTCCGTCTCGCAGTAATCACCCGTGAAGCCAACTGGGCAGCGGCAGCGTAGGCCTGCGATAGGGTGGATGGGCCGGAACAAGATGGAGGGCGAGGAGATGAAGGGGGCAGAGCTGTTGAAGCGCAGCACTGAGATGCACTTCATGTAGTTCTGGCATGGCTCACGCAGACACACATTGTCGTCGAACGGGAGAACCTGGAGTCATGGGTGAGGAAAGATGTTGGAAGTCATTGTGAAGAATGTTATTGCTGTGTTAACATGTAAACAGTAGTTTACTGTTTACAGATGGTGTCCCAATTCAGATCTGTTCTGACTTGTAATAGTAGTAAAAGCACAAGTAAAACTACTAACAGTAATATTGTATTTGTATTTGTTGTGCAAAAAGAATGGCCCATATGAGTGATTATCATGAATAACCTTTTTTAATACCAATGCATATGCATAATTTTAGTGTGGTAGCTGGTTAAGTGGATGTAGTTTTAACTTATTTATATACAATAAGGCAGTTCAATCCATAACAACGCATTTCAGAAACGTATTACTTTTTAAGGCTTAATCTGAAAAGTAACTTGTATATAGGCTACCTTTAAATTGTATATCAATTCAATACTTCTTGAATTACAATATTCTTAGATGCCAGAGAGAAAGCATAAGCTTAGGCTAAGCAATACCAGGGCCCTGAAATTGGAGCACCTAACTTGATTGTAGCCTTAATTAATTGTATTGATTACACCTGTGCACTTGACGCCTGACTAATTAGTCTTCTTTTTGATGAGGTGTTCCAAGTTTGACTTACAAGTGACATAACCTATTTAACAGTTACTATTTAGCTTATAACATGGATAGAAATGTTTCACCTTTTTACAGAGAAACTCTGATAGACTGCAATTAGTTCAACAGCTAGCTAGCTAGAATGTTGACATGTGAAAAGCTTTGCATGCTAGTGTTATTTTTTTAGCACCTTAGTTATGCTATCTAACGTTAGCTACGTGGTATCATGCTAATGATAAATCATCGCAGTAGCGCTAACGATAGTTACGTATTGTAACTCCAGATTCTATGAGTATAGGCGCAGCCCTCTAAGCTACGCTATTGGGTTTATCCCTTCGCGCATGCGCAGTAGTGAAGATTTCTTTCCCACCCTTGCGTAGCACGGGCTTTCAACTACGTCCGCAGAAACTGTGAGGACCGCAGACGAGTACACATGCAGCGGCACATTATTCCATGATTGAAGGCGTGCATGGTTAGTGAGAATTGTATCATGATTGATAATTATGAGGACACCCGCGTTCCACCCAGCACCCAGTGCAGGCGGGGTGAGGACAGCAGGGAAAAACACACATGCAATGGCGCATCATTCGTCATTGAGTGTGGACAGGACCGAGTGGGTCATGGAGGGCTCAGACATATCGCGCAGATAGAAACGGGTGAATGGGCATGGGGATGCCCAGGAGGCCGCTGCGCAGATGTCGGCTACTGTCATGCCTCTGAATACGGCGGCGGACGCCGATAATGCCTTCGTAGAATGTGCTCGGATGCCCTGGGGGGGCTCCGCTCCCCGCGTTCTAAGCCTGGATGATAGCCTCGCACAGCCAGTGAAACCTCCGCTTTCCCGAACCTGCTCCACAGCTTCTGAACAATAGTGGGATTCAATTTCCACTCGTTGTGAGAGGGCCCTCCCCTCGACATTAGGTCCGCCACCCGGTTCAGGACCCCGGGGATGTAGACTCCTTTGAGGGACAACAGATGACTGTGGGCCCACAGCAGGAGGCTCCTGGCTATTTCCAATAGCCGGGCCGAGCGCACGCCGCCTTGACGGTTTATGAACGCTGCTGCTGTAACGTTGTCTGTCCGTACGACGACATGTCTCCGTGCTATCACTGGAGCAAAGTGTTTTAAAACCTTCAGCACTGTGGACAGCTCCAGGCAGTTTATGTGTGGGAGAGGGGGAGGTGGCCATTCTCCTCCCACAACCTGTGACTCGCACATCCCTCCCCAGCCAGTAAGCGACACGTCTGTGTACACTGTCACGTATGACGTCACTTTGCCCATGGGAACCCCGGTAGACAGGGTCCGGGGGTTTCCCCAATATGCCAGGTCTGACTGAAGAGAAGGAGGGATAGTCAGCAGTTGCCACAAATCTTTTCTCCTTTGGGTTTTACTTTATCGAAATATCTCTTTCTCTATCTCTTTCTCTCATGCACGTACAGAGATGGTCTGAGAGGGTCTATAGGCTTGTTTGTAACTGATGTGCCTGCTGTATCCAGGTGTGTGTTATTTCATGCATGAGAACATTTAGTGGTCATATCAGCGTATTGCTTGATAAAGCCATATGGCTGCGCTGACATGGTATCTGTATTGTATTATTATCAGTTCACATGCAATATGCTCAAGTAACTGTCTTTTGATGCATGTGTGTTTGCACAATGTGTCTTATTACGTTTGCTTCACATGTCTTATTACATGTAATCAGAATTCCAGCTGCTGCATATGAGTGACTTTTTTCATAAAATGTTCATTTGAAAAATATATGTGGTCATTGTGTCTGTAGATATATACAACAATACTAAGCATATAAAACTTGTGATTCTTATATCATGTATTTGTAACTAACCTCCATCTGTGTCAGTGACGTCAGCCTCGGCCTGTTCAGGTACAGCTGTTCCTCCAGGGTCTCAGAGGGGAAGAAGAGTCCGCCGGGCAACGCGGCAGAGAAGCTCACATTCAGGATCCCTCCCGGCGCAGCGTCCAGATCTGGCTGGATATTGAAGATGAAAACATCGTCGACAGGCACAGAGAGCACTGCTGACACGCCTTCCAGGAAGTTACCCAGCAGTGGTGACAGGAAGTGCTCCTGGGACATGTTCTGGAGGCGGACAGTGACACTGCTGCCCAGCATGTCCTCTGTGATGATGAGGACGCGGAGAACACACTGGGCTGAAATGCTGTGGACGCCATCTGAAAAGTTAGAGAAGAGAGCAGAGGAAAAAATTTTAGGAAAGAGAATATAGGTGCTCATTCATGAGGTGTATAGAAGATAGAGAGGTTTGGAAAGACAACTAACAGTAGGAGGGAGATAGATGAAGGAGGAGGCATGAGGGAGAAGGGTCAATTGACAGTTGAAGACCAGAAGAACATCTCTGAGTGGGGGTACGGCTCTTCCGGTTAGCTTTTTACATTGGCGGAGCCCGATAGACACTGCTGGACCAAGTCTCTCCGCAACCTGCCTAAAGTCACCTACGACGATGTGGTTCGGATTGTAAATGAACAATCTCAAAGTAAAAAACATTTTGAAAAAGGCAAAAGGTACAAGACCGTGTACAGAAACTATCATAGACTTCAATAGTAGAAGCTCGCTCTAGCAGTTCGAGGTTTCGTGGGTACGGTAAACGGTTCTATGGTAACAGCGAGTTGGACCAATGAGAGACGTTGCTGTTACGCTAAGGATTGTGGGTAGTGTAGTTTTTCTCCATAAACTTGCGGATAAAACATGTTTTTCTTAAAGGTCCCATGGCATGGTGCTCATTGGATGCTTTTATATAGGCCTTAGTGGTCCCCTAATACTGTATCTGAAGTCTCTTTCCCGAAATTCAGCCTTGGTGCAGAATTACAGCCACTAGAGCCAGTCCCACAATGAGCTTTCCTTAGTATGTGCCATTTCTGTGTCTATAGCTATTGAGGAGGAGGAGGAGGGGGGGGGCAAGGTGGAGGATGGGGGTGTGGACTTGACCAACTGCCATTTTGCTTGTTTTCAAGCCATGATGTCTCTCTCTCTCATGGGGGGGCCAAATTCTCTTGACGGGCAAAGCAGAGAAAGGGGAGGTAACCTTACTCCTTATGACGTCATAAGGAGCAAGATTCCAGATTGGCCCATCTGAGCTTTCATTTTCTCAAAGGCAGAGCAGGATACCCAGGGCTCAATTTACACCTATCACCATTTCTAGCCACTAGGGGGCCATAGGCAGGCTGGGGGAATGCATATTAACATTAAAAAACCTCATAAAGTGAACTTTTCATGCCATGGGACCTTTAAAACAAGGTTATTTCATACAGACTTCTAGCTTCTACAGGAGCAGAAACTTTCATTTCACAACCACGTAGCTCGTGGTCAGTCTACCTCAGATGGTTTAGACATTATGGCTAATAATCTAAATCCTGGGACTGTTGACCAGAAGTTCTGATTCCCTACTCTGTGTTCCGGAAGCAGGAAGTGTGACATAAATGAATGGGAGCCAGAAAGCGAAAAGGTGAGGAGTTTATGTTTTAAATGATGTAAGAATTGATCTGCTGTGAATGAAGTTTCCAGTTTCAAATATGTTTTTTATTCAACCACCCTTAAATCTGTGTTAGTTGCCGAACCATAACCTGAGTTGTGTTTTAATGCATATACGTATGTAACAGTTGTCTGACATTTTTACATGACAAGCAGGTTAAAAAAGGCACCCAATTTGTTATACTTTGAGGTGAATTGTCACATTTTACATGTCCACAACCAACCCTGTTTACTACAAAACACTTTTGTATACTGCCATATAATTTAGAGGCAACAAATTTGCTCCCTGGATTATTTTCACTGGCAATATTTTCTTTTTCCATTCCAGGAAGTATGATATTCTTATAACAGACGTCATAGGGAGCAGGTTGGTGTGGATGGTTGGGCGTTCAAAACACAGGACTTTGACACTGTGTTTCCTGCGTCCCACTTGTTGTTTGAGGCTAAAACAGAGGTTGAGCTTAAAGTTGTGGAAAGATGGTGTTTTTAATGGTTTTGGTTCAATATTGAAAAAGTCGATGTTTACCATCTAGTAATGTTTAAGACACTCTCTTTTCCTAAGCATTAGCAAGTGCTTTAAGACTTACAAAATATATAAGCCATGTAAGTAAGCCAAGAGCTGCCTTCTGGGTATTGCTACATACACAGACACACAAATGAGGATGTCAAATAGTTTGGTGGTTACCTTGCTAGCTAATGAAGGACATGATGGTCTTGTTTGTAATTGTGACCTACATCTGGAAACAAATTATGTTCATTAGATGTTCGCATCCACTTAAAATGTGGTTTTATTTAGCCATACTTAAACTATTACAATATCTTTGTTTTGTATCTATATATTTACCTAAACATACAGCTAAACATTCTTCATGATAGATTTGTGATGTACATTAAGACGGTATGGTAATTTTACGAAAGCCACATCACCGTTGTTAGCAAAGATATTGCAATTCTTTAATTGTATGTTCCAGTAAGAGAGAGAAAACTGAAATCTACATTTATTTATGAGACAGGAAGTGGATTTCAAGCCATGTGCATGTGATTGAACAAGCTACACAGAGACAGAGAAAGAGAGCGAGATAGAGAGGTATCACTGAGTGTTCTCATGCAGAAAATATCATCTCCCCCGTCTCCGCACATTCAGCTTCAGTTTCAAATTCAATACGGCGTTCCTTTTCTCTGTAACCCGTCACTACTACAAAATTAGTTTGTAGGCACACACAGCAGGTCACAACCCTCACAAAAAGAACTTTTCAACAACAGACAGAGATATGTTTCATCTACACTGGATGCAAACACTGTCCAGTACTGGGCTTGTATATCGTAAAGCAATTTGGTGGCTAATAAGCTACAAAAGAATACAAATGCACATGACCACACCGCCATGAGGAGGCAATTTTCTGCTGTGGCACTGAGGCGCTGTGAAGGTGAAACAGGGTGAACGATAAGACAGAGAATGAAAGAGTAAGAATGCAATACACGAGGGGTCTCCATGCATAAAGGACATGGCAAATGGTGGAAAGAAAGAATGAATGAGAAAAAGAAAAAAGGAAAGAAAGCAATAGGTGAGGGGTAAAAGAGACAGAGGGAGGATGTTGACAAAGGGAGGCGACGGAGGGTGAAGGAGCTTTACTAGAAACTGGAAAAAGCAAAAGAGATGATGGAGGGAAAGAGAATGAGGGCCTTTAACCAGGGATTAATGAAAAAGAGAGCACCATAAATATGGAAACTTACAATCAATAATAATTTACTGTTAAGGTTAGACTTTAAATAATTGATTGATTATTGAGGTTCTTTTCTTTCCCTTTGCTAATACTGTAGTACAATTTGAGAGGTTATTGAACTGATGAAATTAAAAATTATTCATTCAATTTTGAGTTTGACTACAGTTGATTACCAATTTGTAACTTATTTGCTTTTGACAGAAATTGTCAAACAGACAGAAAGGAAGAAAGGAGTGAAGGAAACTAAAAAGGCATAAAAGGAAAGAGTATAATAAAAATAAGAATAAGTCATTTTGTAATAATTATTACAGTAAATGTTAGAGAAGGAAAGACACAAGAAAAAGACTCAAGAAAACGAGTGAGATGTAGACAGATGAAAAAAGCCAGAGAGAAAAACTGAATAAATAGAGAAAGAGATAGAGAGCGATGTAGAGAAAAGAGAAAGAGAGGGGGGTGGAGGGAGGGGGGTTGGGTTGGGTGGCAGCTGGTTTGATTACTGGATTATGAGGAGCCTCACTCCCCACTGACCTCTGATACACACACACACACACACACACACACACACACACACACACACACACACACACACACACACACACACACACACTAACATCCAGAGCCCTTCGTAATAAATGAACAGACAGAGGGAGGAGTGGCATGAAGGGCCAGAGGAGAAAAAACTCCTACAGAAAATCATCAGGAAACATTTTAATGGAATAATTCGTGGAAATAGATGGATGAAAAGACAGACAGACAGACAGATGTCTGACTTTAAAATAAGATACAGTATTAGGTGAAGTAATTAAATGTCACCTCGTCTTCTGGGGCTAAAAACCAGCTTTATTATCAGCCCTCTGGACCACGATGCAAAGACGCAGCAGTAATTGACGCTGATCTCCCATTGTCATTAAAATGAGACAGGGATCTATGAAAAGACCCGGGATAATCTGCTGGAGTAGGACCCAATCGCACACACACACACACGTATACACACACATCCATCACAAATGCACATATTCACACTAATTCTGTTCACATACAAAAATATATCCATCATTGACATAGAGCAATCTCTGGCCCCTGACTCTAACTTTAACCATCACATATACATGCCTAACACCAACCCTTTCCCTATTAACTTAAATCTGACTAACATTAAAGGAGTAGTCAGACATTTTGGGACATACAGTGGTGTGAAAAAGTGTTTGCCCCCTTCCTCATTTCCTGTTCCTTTGCATGTTTGTCACACTTAAGTGTTTCGAACATCAAACCAATTTAAACAAATAGTCAAGGACAACACAAGTAAACACAAATATGCAATTTGTAAATGAAGGTGTTAATTATTAAAGGAGAAAAAAAATCCAAACCATCATGGCCCTGTGTGAAAAAGTGATTGCCCCCCTAAACCTAATAACTGGTTGGGCCACCCTTAGCAGCAACAACTGCAACCAAGCGTTTGCGATAACGTGCAATGAGGCTTTTACAGCGTCCTGGAGGAATTTTGGCCCACTCATCTTTGCAGAATTGTCCTAATTCAGTTACATTAGAGGGTTTTCGAGCATGAGCGGCCTTTTTAAGGTCATACCACAACATCTCAATAGGATTCATGTCAGGACTTTGGCTAGGCCACTCCAAAGTCTTCATTTAGTTTTTCTTCAGCCATTCGGTGGTGGACTTGCTGGTGTGTTTAGGATCATTGTCCTGCTGCAGAACCCAAGTTCGTTTCAGCTTGAGTACACGAACAGATGGTCGGACATTCTCCTTCAGGATCTCTTGGTAGACAGCAGAATTCATAGTTCCTTTTATCACGGCAAGTCTTCCAGGTCCTGAAGCAGCAAAACAGCCCCAGACCATCACACTACCACCACCATATTTTACAGTTGGTATAATGTTCTTTTTATGAAATGCAGTGTTCCTTCTACGTCAGATATACTTGGACACACACCTTCCAAAGAGTTCCACTTTTGTCTCATCGGTCCACAGAATGTTGTCCCAAAAGTCTTGGGGATCATCAAGATGTGTTCTGGAGAAATTGAGACAAGCTTTGATGTTCTTTTTGCTCAGCAGTGGTTTTCTCCTTGGAACTCTGCCATGCAGGCCATTTTTGCCCAGTCTTTTCCTGATGGTGGAGGCATGAGCGCTGACCTTAACTGAGGCAAGTGAGGCCTGCAGTTCTTTGGGCGTTGTTGTGGGGTCTTTTGTGACCTCTTGGATGAGTCGTCGCTGCGCTCTTGGGGGTAATTTTGGGCGGCCGGCCACTCCTGGGAAGGTTCACCACTGTTCCATGTCTTCGCCATTTTGTGGATAATGGCTCTCACTGTGGTTCGCTGGATTCCCAAAGCTTTGGAAATGGCTTTATAACCCTTTCCAGACTGATAGATCTCAATTACTTTCTTTCTCAATTGTTCCTGAATTTCTTTGGGTCTCGGCATGATGTGTAGCTTTTAAGGATCTTCTGGTGGACCTTACTGTGTCAAGCAGCTCCTATTTAAGTGATGCCTTGATTGTGAACAGGTGTGGCAATAATCAGGCCTGGGTGTGGCTAGAGAAATTGAACTCAGGTGTGGACAACCACAGTTATAGTATGTTTTAACAAGGGGGGCAATCACTTTTTCACACAGGGCCATGATGGTTTGGATTTTTTTTCTCCTTTAATAATAAACACCTTCATTTACAAATTGCATTTTGTGTTTACTTGTGTTGTCCTTGACTTTTGTTTAAATTGGTTTGATGTTCGAAACACTTAAGTGTGACAAACATGCAAAGGAACAGGAAATGAGGAAGGGGGCAAACACTTTTTCACACCACTGTATGCTTGTTGGCTTTCTTGTCGAGAGTTAGGTATAGGCAGTCTCATGTCTGCACGGTAAATATGACGCTAGAGCCAGGAGGCCTCTCTCTCTCACACACACACACACACACACACACACACACACACACACACGCACAAGCACGCACGCACACACACACACACACACACACACACACACACACGCACACACACACACACACACACACACACACACATTAATCCTATTGGCAAGTATGCACTGAATTTGTACCCTAATTTGTACCTCTTACTACCACTTACTCAATGCTTTATTCCAATTGCTGGAAGACTGTGCTGCTTTTCTCCTCTTTGCCTCTAACCAATCCTGCACCAAGGTTATTTATTATCTTGTGGACACACTGTTTTGTGAGCAATTGCCATGTTGGCCTCCTGCAGATTGTGTGCGCTTAACTGTTTTCTGATAAGAAACAAAATACGACAATTTCCTCTGCCAGGCACACTGAACATTTTCCCTCTGAGTCTCACAGGCTCCCAAGAAACCCCTTCGGTGGCCCACAGGGGACAACAGTCATTCAAACAAGAATACTTGACATGAAAAATGGTACTCCTGAATATCAGTGCTCCCTGACAGTTTTTAACTTCACCTTATCAGCCTTCAGGGGTAAGCAGCCATTACATTCTGACAGTTAACCTGGTACACACACACACACACACACACACACACACACACACACACACACACACACACACACACACACACAGTAAAATAACTTAATTTGGTTTCTAATTTGGCCAACCTGCATCAGCACAGAGCTCTTTACTCATCCCTCATGTATGAAGCCAATTGGAGGTTTGAAATAGAAAAGAAAAACAACCATTCAAGCTAAATGGCCATTTCAGCAATTAGAACCACCAAACTCTGTCCACTCAGCGCTGGTCAATGACTCATCCACTTCCTTCTCTGAGATAAACTTTTACACAGGTATATAATATGCTAGTTCTGCTATAAATACAAAAGTCTTACCAGCAAGTCTGCAGAAACATAAAGGCCATTTTCCAAAACAAGTTATTGCAACTGAGTCGTTACAGCATGGGAATCTCACTCAAATCTGGTATAACACTAAGCCTAATTATAATGTTTCCTGCTGTGTTAAAAAGCACATCTTTTTCCAGAAGCTCAATGAGGAAAAGGTGCTTTCGGTAAAAGTAGTTGAGTGTTAGAAACTGTTTGCAGGGATTCCTTCCTTCAGCTCAAGTTTGTATTTAAAGCACAACTTAAACAAAGTTATTGTGCTAGATACATGAGGAAATATCATTTTGAAATGTTACCTTTACTGTACTTGTATCAGATTCCCCTCTGTTACTAAAAAACACCCACCTAAAGAATAATATCCCATAAAAAGTCAGACATTATCAGCTACAAAAATTTCCATTTACAGAGATGAAACTGTCTCTCATTTGGCCCTCTGACAACATTTTGATGAATAAATACAGTAATAGTAACCACACATGCATCCTTGCATTGTATAGACAATAATTCAAATGATTTATCAATTGAATAAATTATTATATAGTTAGTATAGATAGTTTATGACTTGGCCACTTCAGAGCCATTTATGTCATATCAGATATTGAACTGAAAATGCTAAACATTTCAGAAATGAGGTTAAGCTGTATATGAAGGCCAATACTGACGCTCGATAAAGAGAGAGAATCCAGTGTGTACAAGGACATAAGTCACCTACTATACTTTAAATTCCTGCCAAAGCTTATGGGATTCTCAGGTTTCAATCATTTTGTCAGACAATATATCACATCAGTGGAATTTAAAGACATGGAGCAGTTGAGCAATTCCTTTTGAATGCTGGTGAGAGGTGAATAAGGGCGATCTTGTCCATAACTTCCCAATAAGCCAGGACGTCATAACTAATGCATCGCCCTTTTTCAAGGCACTCTGCATGCATCGAAACAATAAAACATTAATAACCTCCAAACTCAAAATCCCACAAATGGAAGGTTATTTTGGAGTTTTTAGCACCACGGGAAAACAAAGCATTTCGTAAATAACAACTCAGAGACGCTTCTGCGAGCTTTCATTGCTCCTGTGGGCTTCGAGCCAACATTTTTCCCTTCATGTGTCCGCACTTCAAAGAGGGAGGAGAGCTCGGGCCTGGCGTGCATAAAGCCTCTAAGAATAAACACACTGATCCGGAATCATCAGCGATGTCCCAAGGATGTGTGAATATCAATACGCCATGAGAGAGAGGCTGGCCTCTGATCAGTGCAGCGGCTCTAAGATGCTTTGTGGGTACACGGTCCCCAGCGTTTCAAAGGGTTCAAGGAGTTCAGTGCTATCTCCCTGTGCCAGGTAGCCTGACTAATAGCACACTCAAAGCTTCGCGAATGTCAGAGCATTCCGAGCTCTTCTCCTGGAAAATCCAGACGGAAATAGTCTGCAAAGTAGTGTACAATAGAAGCCCACAGCTGGAGCTGAAAACAGCCTCAGAACCATTTTTAAAAGCTCCAATACAGGGCGGGAGGATGGGTCACATGGCAGAATCCCGGCATTTTCCTTTGAGGGAGAAAGCAAGAAAGTCACAGCAACCAAAGGTTTGGAGATACTGCTCAGGTGGTTTGTAAAGATATAAGGAAAAGTTCTATCTAAGCCAAACAAGCTTCATTACTTTGTCTAAAAAACTCAGAAGTCACAGATGCTTTGAAATTAAAGGGGAGCTGCTTAAAAAGACACCTTTGTGGTTTCATAGTTACATTATTAAGCGTTTAAGACAATAAATGTAGGAAGCTGCTTGGTGTCCTGCTCGCTGACACATCAGCTACACATAACATGACTATCGATAGACACACAAGCTGTTTGTCCCAATTTACAGGTTTTCAAAATGTCTAAATTAAGTATTTGAAAAATCCTCTAAGAAATGCTTGATTTTTGAATGTGCTGTTATTGCAACCTTTTGTACCACAGTGAGAAAGGAGCTGCACACAGGTGTAGAAAATTAAAAACACACTGCAAATGTTGGTGCGGCAGTTTGATGAAGTTTAAAAAAAGCATTCAATCTTAGAAAAGCATTGAGCTTTCTATGGGGAAGTTGTATTGGCAGTGGCCTTCTATAGTTGCAGTTTGATTGACGTCTGTCGGTGCGCTTATTGTATCATTTTCTCTTAGTACAAAATGGTAAAGTACATTTCTTGTTTACTAACAGTATACTGTGACAAGTGTGTAGTACAAACTGTAGCCTATTGAATACATTTAGTATGTAATATGGAAAAGGGGACACACTGAAGAACAAATCTGGGGTTTCAAGACGGTCTATCATATCAACCATAAAACATGTTTCAGATGCAGACTTAGATAAAGTCGTTCACCAGACATCAGACTTGAGGCCTCAGAGGAGGTGCAGCTCGCTGTAAAGGTAAATGCAACCTGTTCTTTATTCAATTCTGTACAGCATTCAAAAATCTCCTGTATTTAAATTCAAATTCCTCCCACTGTTACTGTGGGAGGAAAACCTTGAATATCTATTGAGTAAATTTGGCATGAATTAATCGAAGTTCATATCTCACCAATAGGCATTCGTGTCAATTTAAAACATGTTTTGAATGGGAATCATGTGTTCTCCATTTTTCTTTTATTATTCATTGTGGCTCTGTGTAGCTCAGTCTGTAAAGGCTACTGCCGGGGTTAGAAGTTCAAATCCCTAAATGGTTCAGTCATTCACACATGGCATTGACACTGGTGTGACTAAAAGTCTAATTCAAACTGTATGCACTCTTGGTGCTATAAGGAGTTGGGATTAAAAGGGAAAAAAAGCCTGAAAGGGGAGATATATTACAACTAGCATGCAAAAACCCCAAACAGTAAAATTGGATTTAGACTGGACAAAAGCCATATGCTGCTACCCTGAAACACACTAAACACCGTCATGGTGCCTTCAACCCATTAGGTCGCAGACCATGTATCCACAATTGCATGGTTTTAAATCCCATTTCACACTGTGTTGTCACATTTTTTGTTTGGCTTTTTCCTGCCTCAGTGTTCACCATCCTCGAAAAAGTCCTAATAAAATATGTGAGAAGGTTGAATTTTAAAAGAGTTTTATTTTATGAGCTGTGTAAGTTGGCCACAGGTCAGGAAAATAAAACACTGCCCTTTTTAAACCCATAAACCGTTTGAGGTTGTTAACGGAGCGCACAGAGGACTGATGTACAGTCACCTGAAACTAATGACTGAGAGAGAGAGTTAAAGTATGAACAGCCAAAATGGCACTTCATACAAATAAGTACATAAGTGAATAAATGGATAGCTGCGAAGAGACTCAGGCGCTGGCTTGACCGCTGATTTCTGCGCTCTGTTTGTTTTTTAAAGCCTTTTTACCCCTGAGGTCTGGGCACTCATTGTTCTCAGTGCAAAGTAGAACAGAGTAAAAAAGCAACACACAAACACACACACACACACACACACACACACACACACACACACACACACACACACACAGCAGCCCCAGCAACATAATGGTTTAACAACCCTTTCACCACAGAAGCACTAATCCTTTACATTAAACCAGATACACTTAAATTGCACACACACTGAAAACAAAAAGCCCTTTCGCATGCAGAGACTGAATTTTCACCCATATCACATTTATACACACCCGCATGTCTATTGTATGGATAAATAACACAAATCTACACTCTGACCTCTCTGACATGCAGACGTGACATCTGTTAGCAGCTGTCTGCAGCAGCAGCCATCCTCCTCCAGCTTGCATTTGTCTCTGTTTGTATTGTGTTGCTGCTGCTGCTGCTGCTGCTGCTGCTGCTGCTGCTGCTGCTGCGTTTAGTCTTTTCTCTCAAATGTACAACCACAAAGACATTATGTTTGCGTGGGGAAAAAAAGCAGAACCATACATTTTACTTATTTAAAAGAAACACTTTTTGTCCACAGGCGCTGTAAAGGCTCCACCCTATCTGTTGTTGTTTTTTAGTTAAATAAGTTGGTATTTTGGAGCATGAAATTGTGGACTCTTGTAAATCATTGCAGTCACTCCAGCACCTGAGGCAGGTTGTGTCTGTAGCAGCTTTCATCACTCCCTCTGTCGCCTGAAAAGATCCCAAATTTAAATTTTCCAAACGATTTCTCCTGTGGGGCAGTGTAATAGTGCAGCAGTAATGGTCAGCTCAGTAGGATACGTGCAGCAAAAGGGACTCCTGTGATGCCTACTTGTGTGTGCTAATCACGCAAACACTTCCAAAGAGAATGCACACGACTGAATAATGTTTCAATAACAATAATTAGTGTTCACAACTTACTTTGTAGATAAATTGTGGAAACCATGCTGAAAATGCCAAAGCTTTCACAGGAACTAAGAAATTCATCTTTTTTCCCTGCGATTGTATTCAAGGGGGAAAATTTGCCACCAAAGCAGAATGAGTGTATCCTAGGACAACCAACAATACTCATGTTCTGTTTTTTGCAATCTAGTTTCCTACCACCAGTGGCAGCAATGAGCACAATTGGTGGTATCTACTCTCCATCGTTATAGTACAAATCATGTTTTTACCAGACGCGACAGCAATGCTGGTATTGTTTTCATCTTGTGAGTCTGTGTGTGTGTGTGTGTGTGTGTGTGTGTGTGTGTGTGTGTGTGTGTGTGTGTGTGTGTGTGACATCATAGCAAAATGTGGTCCTGAACACAACTACTGTAGCAGTAACATAACAGAAAAGGATTTGAGTACCTTGCCAGGTGTTTATATCTCGTCTGTCCATCCAATCTAGCCCTGGTGTCTCCAGCTAAAATGCAGCACAGAGGCTGCTGGATCGCTGTCCAGCTTCTTTCTCTGAAGTGATCTTGTTTGTTTAAAGTAATCATGGTAACATTGTGAAGCTAATGTGGTAATGATGTATTGATGACACAATGCTAAACATAGTATGGAAGTTCCAGTCTGTTGATGATCTTTCCTCATTTTTCCTACATTGTGCCTCTCAGTCCTCCCTGGTGGCTGATTTGGACTAACCCAATTTTTATTGAGCCTCGGACCAGCACAAACAAATCATTAAAATGCTATTCATGAACACTTTCCATTTACCATTCAGCATTTGGCGCTTTGATGTCTGAAAGGTTAGGAGAGCTGGCCTTTGGGTAATAAACACTGTTTGTATGTGAAGTATTTGAAGTTTTAATGTGTTTTGTATCTTTTTAAATGACTGTAAAGAGATTGTTATTAGCATGCTAAATATAAGTTTTGTTTCCAGATAAGGTCTTGCTGGGTCTTGATCAAATGTCCTCAGTCCCCAGGCTGATTTGATGAGTAAAGATGATGATTAAAGATAAAGACCAAACTACAAATCTCTAAGCAGGGAACATGAAATGATTATGCTCTCAACTCCCTGAAAACTTCTGTCAAAATATTCACTCATGGTAGCCCAACATGCCTGAATTAAATAACTGTCACAGCATTCCCTTATGTACAATATTGCCTAATGTATCACTATTTCCCAGTATTCATCCTGACACTCAAGCCACATAGTTATTCTTGGGAAGAGAAGTATCAAATGGACTGTATTTGTACAGGGCAGCTCCTAGATGGGGATGTGCACAGCTGTGTGAATGCAGAGTAACTTGCCATTTAGTAAAGAGACCTGAGAGCACATCTAACAAATCATGGATAAATGAAAGCTGGGAAACAGACACCTTATCAGTAGCCTACATTTAACTGTCACTCTGAGTCCTCTTTATAAGAGATAAAAACATTAATAAATCCTTTATACTGTACATTTGCATAACATACCAGAAGCTTAAGACGTGGAAACAGCCCACTTTCCTTCTAACACAAGCCTTAAGTGGTCAAGCACTTAACTATGTGATGGTGTTATAGTGTTAGACAGACATCCCCGCTAACCCATCCACCACCTAATATCTCTGGCCTTCAGTGACCTAAAAACCTATGCAGAAAATCAGATTAATGTCCCTACACAGAAAGCTTTAAATAGACACTGGGTTTCTGTCAGAAACACTGGTTACACTATATGAAGCATTACAATGTCATACAAACCCCTTGTTGCTTAATGTCTGCTATTACAACACAGCTAAAAATATGAAAGAGCGGACAAATACTGGACAAAACCTGTTGAGGTCAGAGGTTTGGTCCCAGTGTCTGTGTCATGGTTACAGGACACTAAGAATCCAGTAGTGACACCTTCCATCTGGCTCTTTGTGTCAAACTGTGTCAAACTCCACAATGTTCTCTGCTCGACCTGAACCATTTAGCTCCTGACGGGTGGTGGTGGTATCGTGCCCCTGATAGGCCGAAGATGTAGAGCGTACATCTAATGGATTTTAATGGGCTCGTAAAAGTTTCTTTACATTGTGGTTGGCCAGTATGTACTGTATATGGAGGTCATCGTGGTTGCTAAATGAGCTGTAGTAAGTGCTGTGTGCTCAGGATGCTGTGGGTTTGAGCCTGTTACACATTTTTAACATCTTGTTTTTCTTTATCCTCTGTTAAGATCTTGTAAGGTTAAAGTCAATATGTATGGTGTAGCAACACCAGTGTAGCAATGCATTCTTTCTTTACTGCAGACAATAAATACATGTAATCTAATAGAAAGGCGATAGATGGTAGAAATACACAAATCATGGTTTCTAACGTGACATCAACAATTCCAATACAACACAAGGGTAACACACACTGTACTCTTGCCTCATTTTACCTCCATGCTTGTAATATTGGGTAATTATTAACATTATTATCTAAAATAAGAATAATTCAAAGCGTTATGCTCTTGGGGGTTGACCTTTCTCAGCTGACCCACATGAAAATGCATTAGCTGTCTTGCACATAAATACATACAAACATACAGCATCAGCATACTCACCCATAATGTGTAGGGTTCCTTAACATCAGTGCAATGACCTATATGCACTGTAAGTGTATTCATGGTGCACTGACCTGAGTCACAGTCAGGGGCGAAGTGGGACCAAAAAATCGAAGTGAATGAATGAACAACACACAGCACAGCAACACGATCCACACTAGCCCAACGCAAGTAGCGCATTGGAACTGACAGCCAAGCTAACTTATGCCACAACATATCGGAGGTGCCTACTGTTGAGTTACTTCGGTCTAAATTTTTATGTTAATCACTCCTCCTGCTAGTGTTAGCGTCATAATCCTTATACACTTAACATAGCAGCCAGCAGCCAAGGGAAGTTACTCATTTTAAAACTCCGAACATCTGTCAACCACTGAAGGACAAATTCAAGAGCCACTCAATAGTAAACCATTAATTTGTCTCATGTTTACCACAAGCTACTTTCAAATTTCAGAAGCTTTTGGCTGGCTGGTAGCTGGTGCTAATTCCCATCTGTGCCTAGCTGTGACATTAGGTGTTTAGCAAAGTTAGCTTATTTCACCTGTAGTATCTTTACTCATTGATGCCCGGAACATGTCCGTTATTTTGGAGCATTTCGCTGCCTCCTCCTCCATAATTTTTTTCCTTTTGAGTCTGACCTTCTCAGCGCCACCTTTCCCTTTTCTTTTTTGGCTTTCCATCATTAGACTCACACACTGTCTGTTAACGTTACCGATAGACTTCCAAATGTGACGAGGAAAAAAAGGTGTTCGATGGCTTTACGTCATAGGCCGACCAGGGCTATGCAATTTGGGGAGGGGCCGCTCACTGATCCCCCTATATTTCTGAAAATCCTAGACATGGTTGTGACTTGCACTTCGTTAGTGCATTCTGATTAGCCTGTGTTTGTATTGAAATAAGAGGCAGCTGCGGCCCGCCGTACAGGTTGAGCAGAGGCTGCACAGTTCGACCAGTGGGCAGCGGCCACACACCAGGCTGCTGGATGGTGTTGCTAATAATTTAATAAGCCCTCGCAGCCTCAAAACACTACCGGCCCACCAGGAAAAGTCCCGACTCTGCCGATTGCCACTCTACTACTGGTCACAGTTAGCATATAGTTGCCTCAACAATTACAACATATAGTAAACCAGTGTCTAAATGAATACATGATGTGTCTTCATTTTCAACACCATCTAAACTGCCAGAATCCCAAGCACACACAGAAGACATTGACCTCAGTATAGAGGAAATAACATGGTGCATGGTGAGCTTTCCCAATTTGGTCTTGGCTTGTCGGATCTATTACCGTAACTGATTTGCAGAATGCTCACTCTCCTATTCACTGCGTATATGTGCCTGCATGTGACAAATTTACAAAAAACAAATTACACACATTTTTTAAGTATGTGCTTTATTTTTTGTGCTTAACACGTTTAATTTTATCTTGAGTCTTGAGCTCTGCTAATCAATAGATTTTTATATTAACAATGGATGAACGTAAACAACAAAGAATGATCACACACTCTGTAGCTCTATGGAGCTTTTAGCCTCTTTTAGTTTATTGTTTAATTTCTACAGAACATTCACTGTTTGGTTCCGTCTCAGTGCTATTATCAACCATGTTTCCATCAGCAGCTGTTTTCAACAAAAAAAAACTCTAATCAACCCACTGTACACTACCTACCCAGCAACAAACAGCAGCAAGTTGGACAAAGTGGAACATTTAGCAGATCTTGTTCTATTGTGGAGATAAAACCAGAGCAAAAAGCAGAGTACATTGACCTACATCCATCAGGTGGACACAAACATGACTCCAAATGAATGTCAAATGTTGCTTCGTTTCCACTGGATGTGTGAATAGGCTTTTTTCAGCTTGTTCTGGAGTTCTTCTCCCATGTGGCCCAAATATGTATTTTTGCATCTTTAACTAAACATTAACCTAATCATAATCAGACATGCTATGCGCCATATCAGGATAACGACAAATTAGGATAATTTGTCACTTATGAACGGGCTCTGGCAACAGCACTTTGATACTGTTTGCAAGTTTTCAAAGCAACACGAGAAAGCAGAGATCCAAACAGGTTAAATCATACTTGTGTCTAAACCAACTGGTGGACATTTACAGTATTTTAGGAGGTTCATAGATGTTAGTTATTAGCATGAACCAAGACTTTTCAAACACCAAACAGAAGATTGAGAGAAATGTCTTGACACCAAATACGTTTTTCTATCAAACAACTTTAGTATACACTGCCAATAGGCTCTTTTCATAGCAGACATTTTGACTAGGAAAAGCACAAGTGTTACTAATAACATTGACGATGGCTCAGTTATATTCAAGTGTCCCAGTGAATCATGATAGTGTGACAGTGATCCAGCACGCACAATACCAGGACCCTGAAAGTCAAGCAGCTAATTGCAATTCAGCCATTGTTAATTTTATTATTTACATCTGGGCTTTTCCTACTGTGACATATCAAAATGTCTGCTGTTAAAAAGGGCCAATTTAACAAAGTCTTTCTAACACGTTGACACACAGAGTCTTTGTTTCAACCTTCATCTACCCAGGGAAGTCTAGTTAGGCACATGCTTTCTTTTCCAGCAAAGCCCTGTTCCTCATCCAAACTGCTACACACATCCACAACTGGGAGTTTGCCAGTACAACCACAGTCTTTATTGCTGGCCACAGGATCAGTTGGTGGTTGCTTTGCTCAAGGGCACTTTGAGCTGATGCTGTTTGGGGTGCCAAGCTAAAATCAGCTTTTTTTTCATTACTTGCCTCATCCAACTGACCCTAAAGCCAGTTCAATGTGTGTACGTGTAAATGTGTGTGTCTGTGTGAGCTTAAACTGCTGGCAACACAAGTATGGATGCAGTGTCTAATCTCAAAAATGTAAATGCCATAGATATGGGAATTATCCTGAGAATCAAAAGTTTGGAGCCAACTGTCATAGAGAAAATGGGGAAGAGATAGAGACCACGGAGAGAGAGAAGAAAGTGTGAAAGGAAGTAAGAAATAAAATAGGAAGAGAGCAAGACATGCACACAGTGTAGTCCCAGCACTCTCTGGTATGCATAGATATTATTCATTGAAAAGGCATGAATACACTCTCAAGTGCACTGCTTTGAGCCACTTGAGAGTACACACACACACACACACACACACACACACACACACACACACACACACACACACACTTATGAACACGCATACACACTTATGAACACACAAAGTTCAAACATGCACATACACAAAACTCAGGTGGAAACACACACATATACTCAACAAATTGAGGCACTTGAGCAGACATATAGACACACACAAGGAGGAGCAGAGTTGAAAAGAATATGCCATGGAAGAGACACAGCCCATAAGAGTTACTGTATGTGAGAATTACAAGGAGGGAAAGAGAAGAGTCGGAGGACAGAAGGGTGGATTGCTGAATACAGCAGGAAGGAAAAAAGGGAGAGAAGAAAAGATGTGGAGAGGCATAGCAGGTGAGTAAAGAAATAATACACAAGGTGAAGGAGATATATAGAAGGAAAAGGGAGAGGAAGTAAATGAGAAACTAAAGGAGTGGAAAAGGCAAAAGGGAAAATAAACAAATGGAAAGAAGGATGATGAAAAAGAAGAGAGAGAAACTCATGACTAAAAATGAGTGAGAAAAATTCATCCATCCATCCAGCCATTCAAGGATGGGTAGAATAAAGGAGAGGAAGAAAGTGATGGGAAGAGGAGGGACGGGTAGTCAGAGATAACACATAGCACACAATGAAAGTGACAGCTTTGCTCCGAGCATGACTCTGGCTGACTGTTGTTTCATTATAATCTCATAACTGTCAAATCCTGGAGCAATGGCATGAGAGCGTGAGAGAGAGAGAGAGAGAGAGAGAGAGAGAGAGAGAGAGAGAGAGAGAGAGAGAGAGAGAGAGAGAGAGACAGAGAGAAGAGAGAGAGAGAAGAGAAAAGAGAAGAGAAGAGAAGAGAAGAGAAGAGAAGAAAAGAGAAGAGAAGAGAGAGAAACAGTGAGACATTTGGAAATGAATCTACACGTCTGGTTGAACCGAGCTGAATGCACATCGGAAGAGGCAGATGGAGACAAAGGCTAGCACATACATACAGTTTACTTAACCACTCATGTGTTTTATCCACTCATCTATTTATTCACTTCATTCTCTTTCAGTTTTATTCATTTATTTACTCCCTCCCTCACTCACTCACTCCCTCACTCACTCACTCACTCACTCACTCACTCAGTCGTTTGATCACTCGTGAACTCTCTCATATGGTATTTGACTCTCTAACGCAGGGGTCTTCAACGTTGTTTAAGCCAAGGACCCCTTAACTGAAAGAGAGTTGGAGCAGGGACCCCCTGTTACTGTACACATATTGTATAAAATGAAGTTGCATATTAAACTAGGCTTACAATAACGTGTAGGGCAGCCTAAAGCCTTTATACATACCTTATTTTGCATAGAATACTGAGCTAAAAAAAATAGCCTAATCATTTTTGGCATGATTTTATAAATCATGTTTTAATGTTAAACATACATATGGTAGGATTAACTGAATCTGTGGATGGCTATCTTAGTGACTACCTTACCTATAGGCCAGTAAGCCTATCATCAGTGGGGATTTTAATTGCTAATAATATGCTGGATTCATTTTAGGACTTTTTAATTTTTGAAAAAACTTTAAAAACTTTGTAATAAATAAATAATTTGAAGGCCCCCCTGCGTTGACTCTGAGGACCCCCCTATGGGTCCAGGACCTCCTTTTGAAGATCCCTGCTCAAACTCAATCAATTGCTAATTCATTCAGTCACTCCTTCACTCTGTCATTCACTCTCTGACTCTTACAGTAAACTCACTTACCCACTTGTTCACTTACTCATTTACACATTCACTTTCTCTTTTATTCACTCACTCATTCACTTGATTACTCAATGGATATGCTCATTCCTTCATTTCCCCACACCCTGACTTTGATCACTTGTGTACTTAATAACTCACTTTCTAGTGTTTAAACACACTCACTCACTCATATTCTCAGTCACTTCTCATTGGTTCATTCATTTACTTCCTTGGTCTCTCTCACTCACTCACTCACTAGAACGCAGTTTATTCACTAAGTCAAACTTACCCACTTGCTCACTCACTCACTCATTCACTTCACTCACTGAATGACATCAAAATGACACCAAACTGAATCTGTATAAGGCTGCATCATCACCAGTGAAGCTTGTATAAAAGCAGTGTAAATAGGGTAGCAGGTCACACACACTCCCAAGCCAGAATATAAACACAGCACTCACCAGGCCGTCAAAGCAACAATGCTGCTCTTGTTTTCTTTTCCTTTTTTGGTTTCTGAGGCTTTGATCAATGACAGGCTGCAACAAAGCGTGAAACACTTTAAGGAAGCCTTTATCTTGAAGCTAAAGCCTGGAAATGCAAACAAATAAACAACAAAATATACTACAAAGAAATTAGAATAAAATCGACTTTACTTCAAAAAGTGAATGTAATATTTGTCATATAAATAGATGATTATATTCTTGTGTGGATGACAAAACAGCTTAAAATATAAATTCAATACAGAGCCAAGAAACACTTATTAGTAGTAAACATTATTTCTCAGTGCATGACATGATCAACATAATGGATGGTCAACAGGCATGTCCAGTTAAGTGGAAATCAAAGCTAATGGTCCATGGGTTTGCACCTAAGATGGACCCTTCACGTGTCTATTTCATCAGGAAATAAATCACATTAAGGAATTATTGATATTGTTTCATTGGATATTTACAGTAACAGCAAGTGACAGCAATTGGCTGTCATTTGGATTGTGTGCTTCCTTGTTTCCCTACTAGATAGATTTTCTTTAATTTTACAAAATTACTATGGCAACTTGGGCTGCACTTAGCCCAGATCACCTGTCAATCAAACAGCGTGGGTGGTACTGTGAGACGATCACTGCTTATAACTACACAGCTCTTTTTCTACCAGCAGAATTATCATTGCCAAGGCCAAAATAAAATACTTGCTTTGCACCAGTTGCTTGCAATAGCATGTCTCATAAACTGGCAACATGCTGACGGATATGACAATTTTATATGAAAACCTACTACTGTAATAGGTATAGTCAGTTATCTCAAATTAAACAGCCTTCGGGCGAATGGGTAGCTCACCTGGTAGAGCGGGCACCCCATTTACAGAGGCTCAGTCCTCACCGGGAATGACATGCAGCAAAGGGCTGTCATTCCCCCTCTCTCCCCGCTTTCATGTCTAACTGTCCTATCATCTAAAGGCCTAGAATATGCCACAAAAAATCTTTAAAAAAAGGAAGTTCCTTCAAATATTTTTCTCTTCTCACAGACGCTTTCTCCCTTCCATGATATCTACTGTCACGATTTCTCACACAAAATCCACACTCAGCATCACACATATTTTTTTTCTCGTCATCCCTTTTTCATACACTTCTTTAGCATCAATTTCCTAAATGTTTACCTCCAGTTCTTTCGGGTAAGTTTAACTTGAGCAACAACTGTCACTGTCTATATTTCTCTCACAAACACATGCACACACAATTTCTCCCAAGAGCCTTCTCCTTAAGGGACTTAGGTACATGTAGCAGAACTTTTCTGGCTTTCTCTCCCTCCCACTCATTCAATCAGCTTCCTTTTACGACTCACACACACAAAGTGCAGAAAGTGTTTCAAGAAGCCCCATTAATTCCTCATTCCTTCATGTACGCAAGTCAATAGAAAAAGACAAAAGAAAAATGCAGGAGCAATGCCCAGGGCTCAACCAAATGTCATTCGGATTTATCACACCCCTTTCTCATTCAAACCTGTAGAGTCTGAGTCCTTATCTTCACAGGATTTGTTTCAGTGAAAAAAGCTACAGGGGAATCTTTACTGACTACACACACACACACACACACACACACACACATACCCTCCCTCCCATTTTCCCCTCCACAGTCTCTTACCTGTGACAGTGATCAGCATGGGAGCCACCAGCGGCCTGTTGTTATCCAGTTTTCGGCTCAGTCTGATCTCTCCACTGGTGTGATTCAGGAGCAGCAGGTGAAGCTCGTTCCCTCGGTCGATGGTGTAGTACAGTCTGTCTGACACATCAGGGTCGTGGGCGGGTACCCTCCCAATTACCCCGCTGGGGAAACTGTTGGACCGATTGGACACAAAGTTGTTGAATATGATTTGGAAGTCCTGCAGAGTTGGCCTGTTGTCGTTCTGGTCCACCAATCGGATCCGGGCAGTGGCCCGGCTGACAAGAGGTGCTGACGTGGCCTGGACTACGATGACATACTCATTGCGGGCCTCATAGTCAAGATCAATAAGTGAAGTGAGTTCCCCTGAAAAGATGTCCATCTGAAAGATCTCAGGGATGTTGCCCTCCACGATTTGGTACATGATCTGAGCGTTGGCACCTTCATCTGGGTCAGTGGCCGTGATCTGGGCTACCACAGAGCCCACTGCACTGTTTTCCTTCACTAGAACCTCAAAGTCATCCGCAGGGAAGACAGGGGCATTGTCGTTCACATCCAGGACTGTCACCTGGATGTGGACGGGGGTTCGCTGAGGGGGCACGCCGCGATCTACGGCATAAGCCGTGAGCTCATAGAATGGCACACTCTCACGGTCCAACCGCCGAACGGTTCGGACAATGCCAGATGTAGGCTCAATGGTAAAGTCTCCATCCCCATCCTCACCATTTTGGAACGTGTACTGAACACGACCATTTGCGTGTGCATCACGGTCAGTGGCTGAGATTTGGAGAACACTTGTAAAGGGAGGGGCGTCTTCGCTTACTGTTCCCTGATATCTGGGGCTGAGGAACTGAGGTGCATTGTCGTTCACATCATTCACATTAACCTCAACATATGTAGTGTCTGATTTCTGTGGTATGCCGTTGTCTTTAGCTGTTATAGCCAAAGTGTAGGTCATCTGGTCCTCATAATCGAGCTCTGCCTGCAGTGTTATAGCCCCTGTGGCGGTGTCGATGCGGAATTGTGGGATATTGTCCTCGAGGAAGTATGTGATTCGAGCATTTTCACCAACATCATCATCCGTGGCACTGATTACAACTACAGTGCTTCCGGGTGGTCGGTCCTCATTCACGCTGACTGAGTAGTGGGCACTCTGGAATACAGGCCGATGCGTGTTGGCATCTGTGATGTTGATGTGCACCTGACAGGTGTCGTGGAGTGTGCGGTCTGAGGCAGTGACTGTTAGAACGTAACGCCGCTCCTGTTTGTAGTCCAATGGGAGAGCTAATGTGAGAAGTCCAGCCCCTCCTGCTGTGCTGATGGCAAAGCGGTTTCTGGTGTTTCCTCCTGTAATCTGATAGGTCACCGCACTGTTGACATCGCGGTCCACAGCCGTGACAGTCACTACGCTGGTACCAACCACAGCATCCTCATTCAGGCGAGAATAGTACTCCTTTTGGAGGAACTCAGGGCGGTTGTCATTAACGTCCATCACTGTAATTGTAACACTTGCCGTAGCAGAAAGAGGCGGCATGCCATAATCCCTGGCCTCCACGCCAAAGAAATAGTGTTCCACAGATTCTCGGTCAAGAATGGAGCTCACAGTGACCCAGCCGGTTGCAGAATTGATAATGAATGGTGTGTCAGAACCGGTGCCAGTTAACCTGTACTCCAGGCGGGCGTTATCACCGGAATCAGTATCAATGGCCTGAATGTGGAGGATGGAACTACCAACTGGGGCGCTCTCAAGCACAGATGCCTGGAATGGTGTGGACACAAAGATTGGTGGGTTGTCGTTGACATCCGTCACCTGTACACTGACAATACCGGTGTTGTTGGAGAGAGGTGGGCGGCCATTGTCCTGTGCACGAACACGGAGCGTATACTCCCGCTCTGCCTCATAGTCTAGTGGTGCCACAACATTGATCTCCCCAGTGACACTGTCGATGGAAAACTGTCCACGGCTGTTACCACTGATGATATTATAGTGAACAGCAGCGTTACTGTCCTTGTCCAGGTCTGTGGCACTCACACGGAGGATCTCAGAGTGAGGCCGTACATCCTCCTTCACTGCTACCACATAGCGCTTTTCACTGAACTGTGGCACATTGTCATTTTCATCCAGGACGGTAATGAAAACTTTAACAGTAGCAGAGCGTGGCCCCGGTTCCTTCCCCTGGTCACTGGCCTCCACCTGTAAAGTGTAGTGCTCGTTGGTTTCCCGGTCCACCGATCCACGGGTTGTAATGAGGCCAGAGCGTGGGTCAATCTCAAAGGCCGCTCTTGCTATTGCAGCCGTGTCACCGACAAAGCGGTAACGGATATTGGCATTGGATGGGGAGTCTAAGTCTGTCGCTCTCAGCTGTAAGATGGGATACCCCTCCTCTACGTTCTCCCTGATCGTCTCCCTGTACTCTGTCTGCTCAAATATAGGCGAATGATCATTCCGGTCTGAAACAGTAATGGCCACCATTGTGGTGCCAGAGAGGCGAGAGGAGCCATGATCGGTCGCCGTGACCCGGAAGTAATGCAAATCCATGTGTTCTCTGTCTAGAATCTGAGTAGAGGTAATGAGGCCTGTGTCTGGGTGGATGTGGAAGTAGTCAGAGGATCGACTGTTCATCAGCGGAGCCATGGTGTAACTCACTCTGCCTGCATCTCCTGCATCTGGGTCTGAAGCGGACATGATAATGACTGAGGTGCCGGGTGGCTGGTTCTCAGCTACTTGTACTTGGAAGTTGTACTGGGAGAAATGGGGATGTCTGTTGGCTGCACGTCGAGAGCGATGCCAAGGCATCAAAATCTTCCTCCCCCTTTCTCCCTGTGAGATTTCATCATCTGCTACTATTATCAGTCGTTCCAGGCTCCTCTCTCCCCTTGCACTGTGCCTCTCCTCCTCCCCTTCCACCTGCCTCTTATCCCCCTCTCCAACCTCATGGCTTTCATCTGCCTGGCTCTCTTTCTTCCCTATTTCGCTATCTGGCTGCGTGATGGTGGTGGTGCTACTGCCCCTATCCTGACCCTTCCCTCCCTCTGCCTCTCTCTCCTCTGCCTGGCCTGCCTTTGTTATTCTCTTTTCCTTCTCCTCCTCCTCTTTCTCCTCTCCCTCTGGTTCTCTCCTTCCCATCAGCAGCGCCTCTCTCTCGCCATCCCCCACCTGTAATTTTCCTCCCCCAACAACGGCAGCAACAGCAGCGGACCCCTCCAAGCCCTCTCCCTCCCTTTTTACATCCCTCTCCCTTTCTCCCTCGGGCCCCATCTGCCACCTATCTGACTGTCTGACACCTTCGGGCTCTAATGGCACTTGCTTACCGGGTTTTAATTGCATATGTTGGTCCCCCTGCTCGGTGGCTGTACAGTCGGTGTAAATGCTGTCAGCGCACCCTGCCTTGACCATCTCTCGCAGTGCGGTCTCCCACAGGTCTGGTTGCTGTGTCTGACCATGCCACGGCGATTTTTCTATTTTAGATTCACGACTATAACCATTTGTCTCCTTGCTCCCCTCCTCTTCGTTGTTGTTATTGCTGTTGCTGTTGAATTTGATCCACATGAACACGCGCTGAGAGTCTGGGAGAGCTGTCCGTCGTGCTGAAACCGTGTCCACAGAGGTTAAGTGAAGCGAACGTGCAGAGTCATCCTGCCATGTGGTCAGGTTAATTTCTGAGAAAAACGAGAGGTGTTCTGCTGCGGTGTCATCAGGCTGAGTGACAGCACGTGCTTTGATTGCTGTTGCAGAGCGAGACTTGGCTGACACAAAACCGGGAGATTTAACAAGAAATTTCGCAGGCGAGGAAAAGCCTGAGTCACCGGTAGATTCTGTCTCTGAAGTTGCGTTTACTTTTTCAGCAAATAGACGGGGCGGTTTGGATAGTTTTCCACTTTCTGCATAATCGCCTGTTTGTGTTTGAGGGGGCGTATTGAGCACCAGGCCAGAATATTTTGATGTAATTTCGGGAATTGCGCTTTTGCTGGATGGAAAACGTTGGCTGGGCGTCTCTGTGATGCTGCTGGAGGAAAATTGGATGGGGATATTCCTCTGAACTATGACTCCCTCCGGGACCATAAACCCAGCTAAATATCCATCCCCCATTTCTATTCTGTCCAAACAACCAAAGCAACCACCGGGAACCTCCTCGCTTTCTCCCCGTGTTTGGCTGCTCTGCCCCCTATTTGCTGGCGCTGATTTCCCCTGCGGAAGCTCATTATCAGCCCTACATAGGAGCGTCAGAATCGGAAAAGCCAAATCATTATCCAGATAATTAGATACATTAATGTGTTTGTTGCCTTGTTTCATCTCTCCTCCTCGTCCATTTTTTCCCTCTTTCCTCTCATCCCACACTCTCCTCTTATCCAGAATTCTGGCGTGGTAATACCTTACTTTCACCTCACGGGCAGGAGGTCCACAACAATCTAAGTGCGCCCAGGTACTGGGGTTAATCACGGCCAGTGCGCTACATCTGCACGCTTCCTTTCCTTCTTCCTCATCTCCCCCACTCCTCGCCCCCCTCTCACTGCACTCTGTCAAACAGCTATCATCACCCCCCTCTATGTTGCTGCTGGGATCGATAATATTGTGCCTTCCCAAATGAGAACAATTACCAACCCTCCTGTCCACGTTGGCTGAGCTCCCATCAGCATCCCAAGCCTTGTTTTTGTGACTGTTCCTGTAAACTGGATGTGGCTGAATTGTATCTGTGTAGCTGGTCTGGGAGGAATTACAAGTTGAAAAATGACAAATGTCCAATTTCGATCCCTGGTTACAGTCTGAATTGCTGTTGTAACGGGGGTGACATTTAAAGGTGTAGTTTGAAGCCTCACTGTGTGGTGAGTTGTATCCAGAAATAGGATGAATGCAACAAGAGCAACCGGTTGGCAAGGGGCCAAGTGAGGGGTTGTTGGCCGGGGAGAGGGCTTGTTTGTCGGGGCTTGAGCAGGAGAGATACCCGGGTGTCAGAGAGCACCATGTAGCAAAAAGCCTCCTCACCTCACGAGCCCTCTCCCGCACCTCTCCCCCTCTCATCTCTCCACTTCCGGGTGCCCTGCACAGGCCAGAGGCGTGCACAAAGGCTCTAGCGGCGCCACGTTTGGCGAGGTGTGGCCTCGACGCCGGCCACCGTTGCGCGCACGCTCTAGTCCTTTGTACTGCCCGTTTCTTGCCGTTTTGAACCGGCGAGGAGGTGAAAGCAGGTGAAGCGGGAGGAGAAACAACGCCCTTCCTCGTAATCCCCCCTCTCTCCACTCCCTCTCCTGCGCCGACGCCATCAGAGCTCGACCTGCTCCTAATACCTGGGTGGAGAGGAGGTGGAGGTGATGATGGTGCCGGAGTGCCGTTTCCTCTCCTCCAAAACGTCCCGACTCTTTTCAGTCCCTCCTTCCGTGTCCCCCTCGCCCCATCCTGGTGATATCTTCCCAGCGTCCCCTCTGCGCGCTGCACTCCAGAGCATCCCTCAGTCTGTATCCGCTCTACGGTCCACCTGCTAGGGCGTAGATTCCAGCTGCCCCTCGGCAACTCCCCTGCTTCCTCGCGCTGCTGCTGTTGCTTCTGGCTCACTTTACCGGCGTCTCGGTAACAGAGGCCCGGGATCCAGCGGTTGGAAGCCCCTCCTGTATTCACCGTCCCCGGGGCGAGAGCGAACAAAGGGCCGAGGAGAAGCAGGTGGAGTGCCAGAGACGAGAGCAGGAGCGGGGTGAAGCCCGGTAGCGGTACAGCCATTTAGTCTCTTCCTTTCTCTGTATCTCCCTCCTTTCTCCCTCTTCCACTTGTGCCTATTCTCTCTCTTTCTCTCTCGAGTGCGTCTTCCCTTCTCCCCGTTACTTCTCTCTATCTTCCTCGTTCCGGCTATGTGGCCTGTTCCAGGACCGCCGGCACCGCCCGACACCTTCCCCCAGGCTCCCCCGTCTCTCCGTCGGCCTGGAGAGTTGGCATCTACCCGCTATGGTCCGTGGAGCTGGCGGTCTGAGCGTTAGGAGCGGCGCGGCAGCAGCATCTCTCCTCCCGTTCATTCACATCCAACATGGCTTACACACTCACACTGACTAACTGTCTGGCTCACACACTACCCTGTGGAGTGTGTGTGCGTGTGTATACGTATGTGTGTGCATGTATGTGTGTGCGCGCTCTCCTAGCAGTGGCGGCACAGCCCGGTCTATCCGTCCATCCCCAATCACACAATCACACTCTCCTCCTCTCCTCCTTTTCTACCCCTCCCCCTACTGCTTGCATCTCAACACACCGTCTCTCTCGCTCTCGCTCTCTCTCTCTCTCTCTCTCTCTCTCTCCTTTCCTCTCTCATAATGGTTGGTGTTACACAGCACCCGCGGCGGCAGCCATATCCTCAACTGGAATAGGACAGGGGAATAGCCCATATCTTACACAATCACACCGTCATCACCATATCATCCGAAGAATTATCATCTCACAAAGAGCCCCGCAGGTTTGTCACCCTTTACCTGGGTTATACAGAAAACCCAGCAAAGCTGCTGATTCTTAGAAATGAGACCTAACAATTTCATTTTAAAATGAAATGATGCAACAGTCCAGGTTTTGGATAAATTGCAAAAAAAAAGAAACTTTAGCAAAAGGGAGAAAACAACATCAAGATAGTTTTAAATATATATTTCCCCCTCAGAAATAAGCTTTAGTTTCGCAGCGTCATTTGTTAATTGATTTTCATTTTTCGTGATATCATCAGGCTGCACACAGTATATTCTAGTCCAGTGATGTAGCCTAAGCTCGGAATCGTCAGGTTAGCTCGATCTAGGAAAAGTGACGTCATCTCCTGCGATGAGTAAGTCTCTCTCTCTCTCTCTCACTCACACACACACACACACACACACACACACACACACAGCATAGAAAACAGAAATTCCAATCCAGTGACTTCATTGTGAATAATGTTTTCCGTGGAAGGATAAACTATATTGTGTTTTAAAAGCTATAATAGTCCCATATATATATACGTATTCATATAGCATCTGCTGTACTGCAGCCAAATGTATTATAGGATTAGTGCGATTCATTTCAGTGGTAAAGGCACATGCGTCATGCATCATCCCAATTTAACACTAATTTACGCATGGCTAAATGGGCAGATTCATTTCCTGATACTTGTTGAGAGGAAAAAAAAAACACATTATGCAAATATGTAGGCTACAAATTTCCTCCAACATTTCCTCCCCATCTACCCATTCAATACCAATTTATAATGCCGGCTGGGTGGTGCATAGTTTTTCTAATGACACGGAAAGAATTGAATATGATTTCTTCCTGTGGCTGGTGGGAGAAGATACACAAGGCGTGTCAGTCGGGCAAGTCGTGCATCAGCGGCCAGAGAAGCTGAGGAGCAGGCTAATCTCAGCCCTGATGCTGCGTGACCCAGCATGGGCCGTAAGCCTGCATCTCCGTATCCCCTTGTGTTTTGCTGTTCCTCTGTCTCCTGTGTTTGATGTCTGTTATTGTGTGTCTTGGTGTGTGTGATTTCCATGTTGTTTTATCTCACTTTAGTTCATATGGTTTGGCCCAACTAACCCCAATCAATAAAATTAGGATCAGGGTTAGGCTAGGTCAGGTGTGAGTGTTATATGTGTGGGGATTCTTGGCTGGGTATTGAACATCAATACTTTTTGATGCCAAAATGTGTCAGCAGACTCAGCACAGCATCACAAATGGTCAAATACATATAGATGGCATCCTCCTATTTACTTATTATTATTATTATTATTATAATTTTGCCAATTTTAGACCTTATTTTATTTGGCTAAGTTCTTGGAATTTGTAGAAAAAAAATTGTTTACATTCTTAATATATAGGCCTAAAAATAAATGTTTATTTTGGTATTGGTACCAAAACTCAGGTAGCCTACTGTATCAGCCCTATGGTATCAAACACTTTCAAACAACACCCAGCCCTATTGCCATATACAATAGTGTTTCCCATAAAAATAGCAATATAATGATAACAATGTTATAATATTCTTTTGACTTATCTTATATTTATTTGTGATGAGAAATTATTGCTGGGAACCAGGGGCAATTCTAGGATCAGACCTTTAGGGGAGCTCAGCCCATAATGAGAATGTGACACGGATACAGTGCCTTGCAAAAGTGTTAAACCCCCCCCCCCCTCGCTAAATCAGTAATTTCACTGGATAACAATGAATATATGTATTTATTATTATAACAGAGGATACATGCAAAATATTGAACATATGAAAAAAACTATGAAAGTCCCTTTGTGGACTTCAAGAATCAAATCAAATGATAATGCAGTGTAAACAATAAATAAATAGAAAAATAAAAACTTTCCTTGACAGGGTTACAGCATAGCATTGGCGACAGCGACACAGGATATTAAACCTGTTTCTTTGAACCTGTAATTGTTTGGCCTCTGTCTTTAACAGACAAGCTCACAAACTCTAACTTGAATCACTAAAATTGATTGAAGTTTTTTATTATTATAATTTTTAGGGGGGCTGAGATTAAATTTAGGGGGCTTGAGCCCCCCTAAAAAGGGTCAAAAATCGACACTGCTGGGAACTATTGTTTTATTAACTGTAAGCTACTGTATACTTAAACAACAATGAAAAAAAAGAGATTTTGTTGTGTTGTCCATGGCAGATAAGTTGAGGTGTAACCAACACTTCAGGTGAAAGTTTTTACAATACAGTGGTAAGACAGTGTGTTTGTGTGTGTCCCAGTCTGTTTGGATCCATGCCTCTGCTTTTTTCCAGAGCTGGTGGAAGCTTGGTGCTCCAAAATGCATATCCTCCTTTTCCAAATAAGATTTGAATACACAAAAGAAAAAAGCTCTCCCGCTCCTCTCTTCGTGTCAGCAGCCTCCCTCCAGCCTTGTGCTCTGTCACCAGGATTTACTGCCGTTTTTCTATCGTTGTTCCGACACCCTCACATGCCTTAGTCTGTCAGTGTGATTACTGTGGAATGTAGGTTATTGTGGCGCAGGTTGGCGGGCGTTAACAGGATTTGGAATGGGTGCGTGTCTGGGGAGCATGAGGACGGCAGCACGTGGAACTGTGTGACAGGCATTACTCAGTTTACCCATTCAGTAAAGATGTTTAAGACATTTATCAACCAAGGAGGAGAGGCTTTCTTTTTCTTCACCACCCATCAGAGAGGTCCGAGGTCAAATGACCCCTGAAGGCGTCAAGGATTCAATAACTTGCACAAGTTCACTTCATTGGGGTATAAAACTTGAATTCCTCCTGTTGAATCAAGGTCTTCCTTCTTGCTGCTCTGCCCCCAAAATCTTTGAAATTCAAATGGTTTATTGTTACAATGCTCCTCACTGTGAAATTAACACTCTTGGGCTATTACTGTTTCAATTTCAGTGTTTGTAGCACAATTACCAGTAATTAAATCTTGTTCTCTGTGTGAATGTGTGAAAGTGTGAAAAAGAAGTTCAGTCAGGCAAAAACTGCAGTGTACTTAATGTGTCCCAATCTAAAATGAAAAAAACAAGTTTACTTTCTCCAGTGTGAGAAAATAAGATTTTTATTTGCTAAAAAGTCATTTGTTTTCTCTTGCAAGATAACTGAGACATCCCACATTTTTAAGAAAAGGTAAAGGAGGGTGCATATGTAAAATCTAGGGGGTGTAATGTTTAAGTAATGTAACAAGGGGTACAATAACCTACTTCTCCAACCCTAAGCACACTCAACAGGGGGGATTTAAAGGAGGCAGAGGGGATTACACAGCATATTTCACATTGAAAATATCCACATTACAGAATATGAAAACTAGTTTAATCCTTGTATGCCCTTGAAAGTCTTTGATTTATTAATAGCTTTAGGTCTATCAGGGCAAGAAAAATCCAGAGAGCAGGCAATCCGTCAGGGGGAAAATTTCTGACATGAAGTAATTCTGATTGTAAATGGACGGTTAATTACCCTGAATGGGAGCTCTAATCATATGATCATAAAAAAATCCTGAAGACTCTCTGTTTCCATTTTCCACTTGTTGGGATAATAGACTCAGATTGTCTGCCCAAGAGTACATGAATTTAATTAGCAATTTTGAAGAATAGTGGTTGTTCTACAAAATCAAAATTGACTAATGCATTATTAATTGCAAATAGAGACCCCAATAAAGAGAAATTGATCTGGCAACGCCACCTTAAATCTCTGAAAATATACAGAACATAAAATTAAAGGAAGAGGCGAAATTGTGCCGTCAGCCCTCAATATACAGTGGCAAGAAAAAGTATGTGAACCTTTTGGAATTTCTTGGTTTTCTAAATAAATTTGTCATAAAATGTGATCTGATCTTCATCTAAGTCAAGGGTATTGACAAATATAATGTGTCTAAAATAATAACACACCATTGTTTTGATCTTTCATGTCTTTATTGAGAACAACCAAAAAAATCTCATAGTGCTTGTGGAAAAAGTATGTGAACCCTTGAGTTAATGATCTCAAAAAAGCTAATTGGAGTCAGGTTTTAGCACACCTGGAGTCTTGTTAAGATAATGAGTTTGGAGGTGTGGACTACAGCTACTTTGACTGATAAAAACCCCTCAAACTTTTGGAGTTTTCTCTGCACAAGAAGAACACGCTTATGTGAGCCATGCCTCGCCAAAAAGCTTTCAGAGGATCTATGATCAAGAATTGTTGATTTAAATAAAGCTGGCAAGGGTTACAAAGTTATTTCAAAGACTTTCACCAGAAATTCACCAGTCTACAGTTAGGCAAACAATCTACAAATGGAGACATTTTGGGACTGTTGCTACTCTACCAAGAAGTGGGCGCCCAGTCAAAATGACACCAAGAGCACAACGAATACTCATCAATGAGGTCAAGAAACAATCCCGAATGACAGCCAAAGATTTGAAGGCATCTTTGGAACTGGCTAACATCTCTGTTCATGAGTCTACAATACGTAAAACATTGAACAAGCAGGGTATCTACGGCAGGACACCACGAAGGAAACCACTGCTTACTAAAAAGAACATTGCTGCACGCTTGAAGTTTGCAAAAGAGCACATTGACACTCCACAGCGGTATTGGCTAAATGTTTTGTGGACTGATGAAACTAAGATTGAACTATTCATGAAAACATCATCCCAACCGTAAAGTATGGTGGAGGAAACATGATGAGTTGGGCCTACTTTGCTGCATCAGGGCCTGGCCAGCTTGGAATCATTGAGGGAAAAATGAATTCCCAAGTATATCAGACAATTCTTCAGGATAATGTGAGAATGTCTGTACGTCAGCTGAAACTGTGTAGAAGGTGGGTGATGCAGCAGGACAACGACCCAAAACACCTGAGCAAGTCCACAACAGAATGGCTTCAGAAAAACAAAATCTGCACTTTATAGTGGCCAAGTCAGAGCGCAGACCTCAACCCAATAGAGATGCTATGGACTGACTTGAAGAGGCCCATACACATGAGAGTTCCAAAGAATATAACAGAGCTAAAGCAGGTCTGCCAGGAAGAATGGGCTACAATTCCTCCTCAACGATGTGCAGGTCTGATCCGCAGCTACAGGAAGTGCCTGGTTGAGATTATTGCTGCAAAGGGGGGGGTCAAGCAGTGTTTTATTCACTTACTTTTTCCACTGCCATTTTGACTGTTGAATGAGTGTGTTCAATAAAGACATGAAAGATCAGAATTTGTGTTACTATTTGAGAAACATATTTGTATACCCTTGACTTAGATGAAGATCAGATCACATTTTATGACAAATCTATTCAGAAAACTATGAAATTCCAAAAGGTTCACATACTTTTTCTTCCACTGTACTTCATACTCCATCGTTGCTCATTCATTCATAGTTGGCATTTGGAAAGACCAGCCGCAGACCTTAAGAGCTTGGAAAATCCACTATTCACCCTTGAAAACTCTTGAATTATAAATAATTCTGACTGTCAAATCAAATACAAGTCTGACACAAATCGACTGGGGCTGATTCCTGCTGGTCTGCGTTGCTCTAATTAAGTAAACAAAATGATTCAGCATGCCTGCTTAGATAAACACATGAATAATATATTAAATTTTTTGTTTAATTTTCTTATTTGTTTTACTTAATAATAACACACTATTAGGATTTTACAATCATGATGTAACTGTTTAATATCCACCTTTATTTTTATTCTGAGCGGCTGGTCAGATTAATTAGGTTGAGTATGAAGTCTAATAGACAAAGTGTTGAGTGACAGCGACAAGGGAGTGCTGTGCCACTTTAAACTACTTATAATGGATCAGAGAGGCTGGACGGACTATAAACACTAAATGAAAGTGACTGACAGCACCCTGTGGGGCTCTGACATCAGAGGGAGAGAGAGGATGATGGGAGGAGAGTGTGAAACGAAGAGAGTGACTGGGAAAATAGGGTGAGTGATGAGTGACGAGGAGGGGGAGACAAGGAGGAGGGAGAAATGGGAAATGAGTGAGGAAGGAGCAGAAAGTTAAGCAGCTGTAACACATGAAACTTGAAAAATGTCAGTGTGAATTCTTCTGGCATTACGGTTGTAATTCTGTGAAATGTCAACGTATTCACACATGACATGAAGCTGGACATGACATGAAAAGGAAGTAAAGGAAAAAAAAACAGTTACAAAGTGCATTATTAACAAACAGGAAATAAAATGATAGAACACAATAAATGATAAGAAATGATTGAGAAATGATATAAGAAATGATATAATGAATAATTGAAAAGAACAAAATTGGGGCAACCTCTAGCTCACTGGTTAGACCCATGTAGGGTAAGTCCATGGCAGCGGCCCAGGTTCGAATTTGACACGTGGCCCTTTGCTGTCATCCCCTCTCTCTCTTTCCCATTTCCTGTCACTCTTCAGCTGCTCTAATAAAGGAAAAAGCTCTTAAAAACTATCTCCAAAAATGAAATTATTATTCCTCTGCTCACTGAAAACATGGCTCCAATCAAATGCTTGCTCTGAGAAAGCTGCAGTACACTGACCCGCACTCTCTTGTAATTGGTTTGTTCCCTGCATTTTTTTATGCATTATGAAGAAAAAAAAATGTCATAACCTTTTGCATGCTCAGCCCTGGAGTGTTAAAGCTAATATTCCTGGAAATGTCACCCGGTCCTGATGGGGGAAATACACTGGAAGTAACCCTCCAGAGCCTGTTTACACAATCTAAAAAAGAACATTTCACTCCTAAAAGGGGGTGACAAGAAACTACTAAATGTGAAAAAGACAGAGGTTAGAGATAAAAGAGTGAGATGGATATGAAGAGAGGAGGGAAAAAGACAAAGATAATTAGAACGAGAGATGAGGCATGAAGGTTAACTGCAAGTGTTCAAAACTAATCCTTTAATAACAAACACTGATCTTGAATTTGTGCAACTAGCAGTCAGTCCATCGACTAACAGTCAGTCTATCAACAGCAGCCAAGATGTCAGCAACCCACAAGCCATTTCATCCAGGTCTATGTAATTATATTAGGCTGTTTAATCATCTAAATATGACAGATGTATATATAGACCAGACCAAATCCAACCACAAGCCTTGATAGGTAAGGTAGTCTTTGAAGGTTTTGGCCAGTTTCACAGCACCAATGCCCTCATAAAGTGAGAAGGACGAAGGCTGAAAGAATGTTGGCCAGACCCTTGCAAAACAGCAAATTACTGTCACACTGTTTTTGTATCACCAGATTACAATGTTTAATTCCCAGTGTGAATTCCTAGTAGACCATGCATGTACCCCATGCTATGTATTTGTCTATTTAAATTAGTCATTTTCTACATTCCCCAGAAGGTTTTTCAATGGATGTAGCTCTGCTTTCCCTTTATAGCGGTGGACTGTATGATAGGTAAAGAGAGTGATAGGCAGGTCTACTTTAGTTGTCATTTCTGGTCTATTTTATCTAAAATGTCAGTGGAGGAAAGTGTTCTATCTGCACCCTCTGCAAATAATAACCTGTATGATTTTTACATGTCAGTGTAAAGTGGTGGCTCTGACTCTAAAACCTGATGCTGAAATTGATCTTTCAGGTAGCTGAAAAAAATATTCTGCCATCAATGTATATTGAGCTTCCACTGAAAAATATCCCAATGAGATGTCATGCTGTCTATATAAACAAGAACAAATGCACCACCAAACGATGGGTACACCGGGGACCTGCTTTTTTAATGTTGTGAATTGTCTTGGCTGATTCAGGATCATGGACAGCTACCTGCTGCAAAGACCTTTTAAATGTGTGATTTGAAGTCAAAAGTTGAATATGATTTCTGAACTTTGGCAACTTTACTGTATCTTTCCTTTAAAGTGCAGCATATACAGTACTCTGTTCAGAAAAGTGAAAAACAAAAACAAACCAGCTTATGGCAGGATGTTTACTGGCTGTACCTAAAATAAAAATCTTCAGACCACAATTCATTTCATGATTCCGTGTCCAGCCCGTAATACCGCTCGCCGTGGAGTCAGAAATCAGAAGCCCTAATTCAAATGAGAAAATCTTATTCCCAGTGTAGCCGAGGTAATGTGGGTCAGGAACAGCTGGATCCTGCTGCTGATCCACTCTGCTGCCGTCTGGTCTGCTATCCATTAATAGCCGGGTTTATGCATACATGAACAGAATCTAATATTGTTCTCTCAACAGAAAAATAATGCTGCTTCCATGCACGTTCGTCTGATTGTTTTGACATGCTTGAAATGACCAGATGTCTTGCTAACTGGCCTGCTGACTGCACCTGAAATAAAGGCTTCCGAAGGTAAATAAATGTCTGGTGCAAGTTTCTTGGTGCTTAAGCTGATGAAAATTATGAGTCTTGTTGATCAGACCATATAAAAGCAGTTTATGTGCCGGTGTGTGGCCTATTGTAACCCAGAGGAAAAAAGATTGCTCAGCTTGAGGGCGCACTACAACATTTATACAATTTCCTGGGTCATGCAAAATATCTGTAATGCTGTGAATTGGATTTTCACAAGCCCTCAGGGAATTATCCATTTCATTGCTCAACGGTGATGTTTTCTGGCATTTCATGGCAATGTTGTTTGCATGTTGGATTTTGTGAGAATGATCTCACCGATGTGTTCTTACATTTCCAAAACAGAAAACATGCAAGCAACAAATAAGGTGATGAATCTGTTGGTGATGGGATTTTACAATTTATCAGGGGGGACATGTTTACTGTTGCTATGATGATTTTTAAGGGCTACAGTGTGCCTATTAAGGGTTATGTTTTTATTGTCAATTGGTAAAGACCAATGAGTTTTAGTGAATCTTTTTTTGTGCCAAGAGCAGCAGTGTGCATATGTGTGTGTGTTGTGTGTGTGCGTGCTTGGCCAGTCGGCTGGCCTCCGTGTGCTGAGGGATCAATAACCGGCTGACTCCTCGCGGGAAGTCTCCTTGCTGCCTCGAGCCTCCAGGCAAGAGCCCGGGTACTTTCTGTCAGTGTGGGTTTCCATGGGAACAGTCTGTGAAAGTGTGTGTGCATGTGTGTTTGTGTGTGGTTGAGGGGTTACACTGAGACTGGCGGATTACTGCTGTGTGTGTGTGTGTGTGTGTGTGTGTGTGTGTGTGTGTGTGTGTGTGTGTGTGTGTGTTCGTACACACACACACACACACACACACACACACACACACACACACACACACACACACACACAACGATAGAGACAGATTAACAACATAGAGACATGAATACAAAAAAAAAACAAGGTCTTTACAGATAAGGCCTTCTTGTGTCCTCATTGCTTTCCCCCTCTCGCATAACACTCCCCTCTAATAGCCTGCTACCCTCAGCCTTTTGGCTCTCTGAAAGATCCATCCCACAGGGGGAGGAATGGAGGGGAGTGAGGCTGTAGAGGGGCAGGCCACAGACTGTTTGTAACCCTGCTTTCCCCTCCCAACAACCCTCCCCCCCCAAAAAACCCGGGGAGATCCTGAGAGGCAGGCCAGCAGGTGGCCGTTGGCTCATCTGTCCGGTTTGAAAGCAGCAGTGATGCATATTCAACACAGCACAGGGTGAGGGTGATGACAGTGTGTGTGTGTGTGTGTGTGTGTGTGTGTGTGTGTGTGTGTGTGTGTGTGTGTGTGTGTGTGTGTGTGTGTGTGTGTGTGTGTGTGTGTGTGTGTGTGTGTGTGTGTGTGTGTAGCTTTCCTGTTTTGTTGTCAGACACATCCTGCCATTCAGACAGTCAGTCAATGACAGAGCCACTTACCGGAACCCCCCCCACACACACACACACACACACACACACACACACAAGATGGCATATGGCAGCAGCTGCCCGGCGCGTGTCGTGATTGTGTGAATTTTAGAAGCAGCATGCATGCACAAATAATGAGGCTTGCCTCGCCGTGGGGACGAGCCTCACACAATGAAAAGATGAAAGAATTATGGGAAGGAAGAAGGTGAAAACCTCCTGTAGAGCTGCTTCTCCTCCTGTGATCCATAACTGTTAATTTAACAGCTGGCTACTAATTTTATTATTAGAGTCTCCGTCCTCAGCTCCTCTTCTCTAACTCTCGTCTTGTTCACATTAAGTTTAAATTTGCCCCCTTTAGGTCATTTAATTCCTATTCAGTTTGAACAGTTTCAGGGGATTTCCCTGCAAGAGATTAGGCTGCAAAAACGATACAGGGAAACAGCTCTCAACATTTTTGGAACAAATTATTATTATTAGGCTATTATTTTGGCATTTTCAGATTGATTGTCAAAAACAACGGCTGCTTGAGCGTTTTTGATTCTCCACCAAAAAAAGCTTTTGCAGAGCTTTCAACCTTTAAGTTATTTTACAAGCAGATGGAGTTTGCTCAGTGTGCTTCATGGTCTACTTGCTTTTCATGCTTACTACTTACTCTGTATTAAATTAATAGTAATAGTGCTTTCCCATTATCCACACATTTATAGATTTGCAGTGTAATTAATGCTCATGAGGTCATATTTTTGGCATGGGAAGACCATTTGCCTTGGTTTCAACAGGTTTAAATTGCTAAGACTGCTGTTTCTATGGTAACTGATAAAAACAGGACTCCTGGTTCCCTTCTCAAATTCACAAAATCATCATCAATCATTTGATTGATAATGATTTTGTGCTTCCTACATTTCAATATCAAGGGCAGGGTACACAACAAGGGTAATTAATAACATTCATAAAAAGTAACATCCACATCAGCATATGTCACAACTCTTTAACATTCAAACAGACATCCTTCATATTCTTAGAACTCTACACACAAATCCAGAAACACACACAAAAGGCAAAACTTTTCTAAGACATTTCTAAGAACCAACTAAACACTGATGTGCTTAATGGAAAACACTAGTATGAATGCCTAAGTTACACTTATTACGTATGTAGTCTGTTGTAAAAAATCTTATTGTTTTTATACTTAAATATAAAAGCACAAAGATACTGTAATATGAACAAAAATATATTTTCCCCCTCAAAATACGGTATAGGCTACATTCCAACAACACTGTTACTGTAAAATGTTCTACATTCAAAACAAACAATAGAAACATTTAGGCCTACATGTATACAGCATCCTGTGTTCTGTTTCGGTCTGGACACAGCACCTTATCAACATCGCAGGCAATGTACTCCCTGTAGGTAGGCTACTAGGATAGTTCCCAATCTCATACACATATGAAACATACTTTACGTTTACAGTAGTACAGTCCACTTGCAATACTGTACTACAGAGTACTAATATGCAGTACTACAATACAGTAGTGAGAGTAAATTTCTTACCTTACCTACTGTGAACTTGCTCAATGTTGATTGTAGTCTCTGCCCAGCCTCCTTCATTGTTAGACCATGGTCAACTTAAGTGGCCCAAAACTCATCAGAAAGTATGGCTTTCCTTTGCTCTTTCTCTTCGTCCTTGTCCTTCTTCCTCTCACTCCTCTTCTATGCCTCTCTCTCCTATGTTGGCATCCATTGCTCCAAAACAGATGAGCTCTGTGGCCCTTTTATTGCTAACACTTGTTTGTATGTAATTTAAAAACGTGTGATTGCCCATGTGAGGAGTCAGAGTGGATCCTAGTAAATCTAAATTTAACATTTTGAATGGCAGTGTCTGTTCAATGTGACACAAATGTAGAGAATTGTGTGTAGTGTGGTTTATAACTACAATCTGAGTGTAAAGCAGGAAATGTGCTTGTATTTCAGCAGAATTGGTTCGCAACTTCAGGTGGTTGGTAGCCTACATGAGTTACAGATTGTGTTCACTGTCTCAAGTAACGTTACCAGTGTTAGTTAGTGTGTAAACAAATGAGAAAAAACTTTAAGCAAATACGCTGAACACGACACGCTTGAATGCATCACAAGGCTGCACTGCACAAGTTAATTTATTAGTTTACCTAGTGAGCTTTTGCTTTCCTCCTCTATTCCCTATTCCAACCCCAAAACAACATATCTCCAAGAGCATAGTAAAGTAATGAGTAATAAAAAAAAATGTTGGTTGCTTCCGTAACTTGCGGTAAACACGTAACAGTTAGACTGTTAATATTAATTATTTTTTAGTCTATGGGTAAACATAAACGCGAGCATTGCAACCTTGATAGCACGTCACGCAATGGCATTTCTGTTGTTACGTTAGCATTCACGCTAAACGCTGGCTAACGCCAGTTGCTTACGCTACCTAGTATAATAAGGTAAAAAGTATAAGCTAATGTTAATTGTAGCTATAAGCTAGTTGTAGAAGTGAGAACTGTTAAGACAGTTAATGTTAGAGACATTTTCAACTTCAACTTTCAACTTTGCATTTTTTTCATTAGCTACAATTTCACAGTGCGGTTATAGGACAGTTAGCTAAACATCCTAAAATTTACCAGCTAACGGTAATTTGCCATAGGTATTTGCTAACACTAAACAAGCAACACAACATAAGGGCTGAAAAAACGGACTGAATTGCATAAATAGTCCAACTAAAATAAATATTGTTCTTGTTTGGCTCTGTAATTTTAAAGTTAGACATAGAAATAGTAGTTATATATAGTTTTTTTTTATTTTTTACCTATAACTTAAACTTAATGAATTGTCACACAAATGCTTAAAGTCCTTTTCAGGGATGCCCCCAACTGAAGCAGATCTAGGTAATTTTTTACAGACGAGTATATGAAGCCTTGGCTGTTAATGCAGAGCTATTAAAGGAACACGCCGACTTATTGGGACTTTAGCTTATTCACCGTAACCCCCAGAGTTAGACAAGTTGATACATACCCTTCTCATCTCCGTGCGTGTTGTAACTCTGTCTGACGCCCCCACCGCTAGCCAAGCTTAACACAGATCCTGAAGGTAACCGGTTCCAACTAGCCTACTGATCCCAATAAGTTCCTTTTTACATGTTGTGATTTGTATTGTCACAGCGTGTACAAATAACAAGGTCATATGAGACACAGCCATCTTCTAACCGTATACAAACTGGGAACCATATTCTCAGAAAGGCGAAGCACTGCTACTTCTGCTACTTGGGCGGAGTGATTTGCTTGCAGCACCTGAAGCCCTGTGGTGGGGAGCAGAGAGTTCGCCTGGAGTTCACTCAGAATTGGAGTAATAGAGTCAACAATTACTAGCTAGTAAAAGCATAGTGACCTTGTTATTTGTAAACGCTGTGACTATACAAATCACAGCATGTAAACAGGAACATGTTGGCGTTATTTTGTCGCTTATTGGGAGCAGTAGGCTAGTTGGAACCGGTTACCTCCAGGATCTGTGCTAGGCTAAGCTAGCGCTGGGGGCGTCAGACAGAGTTACAACACGCACGGAGATGAGAAGGGTATGTATCGACTTGTCTAACTCTGGGGGTTACGGTGAATAAGCTAAAGTCCCAATAAGTCGGCGTGTTCCTTTAAGGTATAAAACCAACCATAAAACACATCTAAATGGCGTTGCTCAGGTAGGTTTACTTTTTTGGTTGTGTGCAAGTGTGTGTCCATGCTGTGGTATTAATATTTTGGAAAACATAAATGCAAATATAATATGACTATGTGTGTGTGTGTGTGTGTGTGTGTGTGTGTGTGTGTGTGTGTGTGTGTGTGTGTGTGTGTGTGTGTGTGGAAACAAGGTTTTATTGTGAATATTGGACTTGTATTTTAACAGGTGGTGAGACTGAGGACTTTGATTGGATGCTCATGTTGCTCCATTTCTGCTGGCTCTAAGTAATGCTATACCCAAGCTTGTTGTAAAATTGTTTTGAGTTCCTCTTTCTTTCTTTCATACTGTGCTGCAACTTTTCATTTTCTTTTTTCTGTTTATTGTGCCTTGTGTCTTCTGTTGTTCTCTGTGTAGACCTACAGTATATACTCTACGACAAGTACTAGGCTATTTCATCTTGTATCCTATATATTGTATAGCAGCTAATATCACATCTCAAAATTAAGAATATGACCTTGCCTTGACCTATGACAGTACCTTTTGTTCCTTCACCTTCTCTCTCTGTGGTCTGTTAGATCTTTTCACAAACCCTTTACTCTCTTTTTTTAATACATGCTTTCTTCGTTCCTGTCCTCCTATTCTGTCTGTCTGTCGCTCTATCTCAATTCCTCTTCATTACCTCTGGTGTCCAATTGGCCAGCATTGTAGAATCCACAACCAAAAATGATGTCATTAATTATTTGGGTAGAGAGAATGTGATTAAGCTTGTCTGTGTGTATGTGTGTGTGTGTGTGTGTGTGTGTGTGTGTGTGTGTGTGTGTGTGTGTGTGTGTGTGTGTGTGTGTGTGTGTGTGCGTGCGCGCGCGTGAGCCCTTGTGTATGTGCATGTGAATGGTTTGGTGAGTATGTATACATGTATTTGTGATTGTGTGCTGTATCTGGTGGCCACTTTATTAGATTTAGATGAGAGTGATGAGCCTGCATGCATGAGCTATTTGTTCGTTAAATTGTTGACCCACTGCTGTTCCACTGATGCAAAGCAAACAAAACACAGGAACAACAAACAAACAAACAAACAAACATATAATGTCCCCTCCGAGTCTCTCTGCAAAAAGACAATATGTAAATAAAACTGATAAAAAGTTAAATAAATGGTGCTGACATCCAAAAGATCAAACACCCCAGCAGAGGTCTTTGGGATGACAAAAGAGACCAGGATGTCAAATCACAGAGTAATTATATTCAGGTCACAGAGTTTTGTTTATAAAAAGACTGATGAGGGAGAACGATGAAGAAGGAACAGCAATTTAGAAAGTTAAGGGAGAAGACGAGAGATGTGAAATATTAAAAAAGAGATAAAGAAAATGAGATGAAAGACAGATGCAGGTAAAGAAAATAATTCAGAGAGAATTTAGGGTGTAAAGTTCAGCACATGATGGACCAAATAAACAAATGAGTGTGTGCGTATGTGCGTGCGTGCATGTGTGAAGGGAAGGGACTAGAGAGGAGGGCAGAACGGTTTATAGGCCAGCTGTGCGTAGTCTTTTAGTCAGTCAGTGACCTAAATTTACTGAATAAAAAGAGAGAGAATGAGAGGAGTGTGTGTGAGGAGGAAAGGGTAGATAAACTAAGGAGAGGAGAAGGAAAAAAAGGATGTGAGACAAAGGTTGAGGAGGAAAAAAGGATGTTGACGAAAGGAAGTAAGGAAGATTTGGAGGTGAGAGCAAAAAGAAAAGAGTGGGATTGATGACATGTATGAGGCTAAAATTATGCAGTGGAGACATAAATATCTGGGCTTGTTATTTGTTCATTGCCTGCTTTACATTTCAGGAACAAAAAGCTTCCGAACCGTCACACTGGCTCACTACACCAACGCACAACCGCTCCCTGCAGCCACAGTTTTCTTTCTGTGTGACTGTTTACTAAGCATAGTATCACACCACAATATGCATAATGGAAGAAGAAAATATTCAAAGCATGTCAAGCTGTAAATCCGACACATAGAGAGAGATAATTAGCTGCATTAGGAAAGTAAAGTGCCTTTGACACAAAACTTCACATTAAGAAAGTATCACTATGTTGCAAATTAAAGAAGATATTAATCTTTTTATACTTTCTTTGCCAAAATAGCGTTAGGGCTCATTAAACTCAGAGATTTGTACCAGCACACAACATATACCACTCAGAAAGAGAGAGAATCTGTTTATATATTTCTCCATGTTGTAAATATCATCATGGTCAAATAATTACATGTGTGATTCAGAGCAGGGTAGCACACTAAGAGGGATCAGAAACAAGGACAGAATCCATCACTTTTTGGCTTTACATCTGCTAGCTTCGGCACCACTGTGCCACACCGATAATTCAGGCACAGCTTGAGATTTTACTCTGAATTTCTCCTGTTAATCGATTGCTCTCTTCCAGAGAATTCTTGTAAAGAGTATTTTCTTGTAGAGATAAACGGCCAACTCATCCAGTGATGGTTAACAATCCCTTAGCTGGATGAGCCTCGTCATTTTCTTCTGTTATGGTGAAATATGTTCACATGTGAGAGGTGTTACGTTGTTGTATTTTGTATGCAGATTCAGGGCCATAATCCATACCCACTCCTGCTTTGCCATATTTCCATTTGAGCAGTCAGGCGTGGTCTAAGTGTTTGAGGGCATTAGAGAGTACCAGACTGAAGACAGTGAAATATCGAAATATTTTATTTCTTCCAGTTTCTGCAGGAAAACCTGTTGGAACAGCTTGTAAGACACTTAATATCTCACATTATTAACTTCACATGGTTTTATTTTCGAATAGTCAGTGCATTAGTTCAAGATAAGAATAGTGTTTTCAGTAGTGTTTAGCAAATTCATGTAATTAAATGGAAATTAATTTCTGTCCTTATAGCATTCGCAATGACCAACACAAACTGCTCATCTAGTTAAAATCTGCTGTTTGAAACCTATCCAGAAGGACGGGTCAAATGATGCAGACTCACCTAATAATAACAGATTTCAATAGTTGTTAAGTGAAAGGAGCCAATTGAGGCCATGTCCAGTTTGTGTAATGCGTTGATTGGAGTTAGTCCAAAACAGCATGTGAACACAGATGGATTTTCAACCACTCAAACCAAATCTAATTTAAATAATGCTTTCCACGAATGGCTTTATTCATATGATTACATATGAAGTTACATGAAAAAGATATCAAGCTTATTATATGAATGTAAACATGTCTAATCAACATTCATATACTCAGATAACTGTTTGTAGTACATGAGTGTCAATGCAAGTGTGAATGACAATGTTATTTATTTATATCATGCAGTAAACACAAATCAGCAGATTATCTTAAATTACAAATTTCAATACTTGATGACCTTTTAAACAGATACAGATCTCTAGTCTTTGTTTGCATAGCTTTTAAACAATGACGGATGATAAATAACATATGCAAAGCCAAAGTCTGGACAGTCAAGTCAATTTTATTTGTACAGCCCAAATAGTGTTTAAATGTACAGGCCCATAGCAATGGTTCTTTATTTACACAATATAAACAAAAAGTTTAAAACGTGTTAAAAGAATTTTGTTTAGTGAATTACCCTCTGATTGGATTATTTTGCAGTGCAAAATTTACATCAAGTGCCAATTTTCGGTGCCATTGCAGAAAGTACTTACTCTTTATATATAGTATAGCAGAAAAGGAGTATGCAGGATGGGTTGGTGGGGGGGATGTGTAGCACGTCTGACTTTCATGTGGAGACTGAATGTTTCATTTATTTTTTGCCATAACTATCTTTCCATAGACTTACCCAAATCTTAACCATATTCACGTTGTACTGTAGTGGCAATCGTGCATTGTCAGTGTTGCTGTCTGCTGAGTGGGTTGGTAAATCCAATCTGAGAAGTCCGCAGATACTACATGAAAGAGGGGGGAGAGTGTTTGGATGTAGGGCTGCAACTAACGATTATTTTCGTTGTTGATTAATCTGTCCATTATTTTCTCGATTAATTGATTAGCTGTTTGTTCTATAAAATGACAGAGAATGGTGACAAATGTCGATCAGTGTTTCCCAAAGCCCAAGATGACGTCCTCAAATGTCTCGTTTTGTCCACAACTTAAAGATATTCAGTTTACATGTCATGGAGGAGTAAAAAAACTAGAAAATATTCACATTTAAGAAGCTGAAATCAGATACTTTTTTTTTTTCATAAAAAATGACTTGAACCAATTAATCGAAAACAGTTGCCCGATTAATTTAATAGTTGACAACTAATTGATTACTCGATTAGTCGTTGCAGCTCTATTTGGAAGGCACATGATATTATCCATGAAACCATTTCCAATCTGCAACACTGTGAGTATGTGGCAGGCATCCTATCCCACTGAGCCAGCAGGACATTCAGGAACCCAGATTGGTTGTAAATTAGTTACACATGGTTACAGGGACAGGCCTTCATGTTGGACAGAGCAACAACACTTGACAAGGAAATCTTTACTGCAATTATGCTTATGACAGTGATGCAGTTTGATATGCTGCACAGCTCAGCATATATAAGGAACAGCTTCAAAAGCATAATGGCCTTTATACAACAGCATATCTACATAACAATGGATCTGCACATACTTTCCTTATAGAAGAAATACTGTTCATATATCTGGATAAAAAAAAGCCGTGAATGAAAGCCGTTCTATAAATACACCTGCTTTGATTCCCCTGATTACTATTTGTATTTCCCTGTGCCAAAATCTGGTTTATTTTATGTTATGTTTTATGTCCCTTTCCTTTACAACAAAGAAAGCACAGAAATTAGATGTTTTCTATTATTTTTCAAATATTATATATATATATATATTTCAAATATTTTATAATATAACATTTTTATTTCCAGGCCTGTAATCCCCAAAAGACAACATTTGTTTATGATGGAAAAAAGAGAAATGTACAAAATGTTTTGTGTCAGGAGCAGTTCACAGCCCATCTCTCTCCCTCTCCTTTTCCTGCACATCACTTTTGGATCAGTGCATCATTTCCCTCTGCGCTACTCAGTCTGGATTTCATTCAACATTGCTTCACATCCCTCCTACTGCAGCACACACAAAGAGTGACACTCAGCAGATCAGACAACCAAACTGGTAATCAACCTCTAAACCAAATCTGTAATCTGACTCTAAGTACCACTCAGCACTGGATCCCGTTTACTTTCGATCTGTTTCGATCTGGACTTGAGTCGAACTGCATTCGCATTCAGATCAGCATAGCTTTGTGTAGCTCTGGCTCTAGTTCCTCCATCACCCAGTCTGTCTGTTTGGCATCAGGCAAGTCGGTCTGCAGCCAGAGCTCAGATGGAAATCACACTAAATTGGATCAATATTGAATCCAGCAGAGAGAGCTGTGTCTTATTACAGCACAGTATTTGGAAGCTATGCTCCTGATTACTTGCAATAGGATTACAGTAATGCCCAGAGAAAAGAGGAAACCCACTTTAACAATCTTATTTTACTCGCATGGTTAGACAAAAAGCAATAGGTGGTAATCGGACTGTATTTGATCTGTATTTAATCCAGCTGGATGACTCTGTCTTTTAAATGGACTGCATTAGGAATTGACTCATTTTGTGCAATAGGATTACAGGATTACTGAAAATCTGGTTACAAACAAAGTATGAGATATTTACATACAAAGAAGACTTAAAGTCTGTATCCATGCTAGCAGCCAAATGAGGCTGTAATACACAGCAGAAAACATTAATAGATGGATGACAAATTAAGACATATTTGCTGTTCTCATATTTTTACCAATTGTGTGTCAAATAATGTAAAGTTAGGTCTAAGGGTGCCACCGGAGGAAAGGTCATGCCATCTACTGTAGATCAAGAGGGATTATCCTTTGTACGGTGGCCATTTTAGCACATCTCACATTTGCCAGCTCTACTTAAAGTGGAACTGTGGCAATTTTCAAAATTCATAGATGTTATTACTATGGTCTAAGACAGTCCAAAATTATAAGTAAACATGAACAACTGTCTCCTAATATCCAAAACGAGGGTGTTAAAACTAAAATTTGTGATGTCACTAAGTATAAAGTCTGGAATTGCTCCATAGACAATTAATTGGGAAAGATGTTATAGATCACCCAGGGGAGTCCCCAAATACCTGGAGTATTTGGGGACATTTTCTGTTTCAGAACTCAATAGAATAAAGCTCATCTTGGTATGAAAAGGAAAACAAACATTCTGTGGGTCCACTAAATAAGTCTCCCTTTTATTGTCTATGGAGCAGCTCCAGACGTTTGAGACTTAAAGGACAATTCCGGCGCAAAACGAACCTAGGGGTTATTGACAGATGTGTACCCACTCTGTCTGTTCTCTGGGACATGTTTTCATGCTAATCGAATGTGTTTGTAGCTAAAAGACGCTAGCGCGGACCGCTGATTAGCTAACAACGCTAGTATTCGGGGCACAGGGAAAGTAAAAACAAATCGCTATTTTGTACCACTAAAAAGGCTCAAAATATCTGAAATAATCACACTCTGCATAACTTCTAGTGTCCTTACTCAGTGGATAACTGTCCATCTGGTCCCTCCGGTCTGGGTTGCCGTCTCCAATTTATTTTCGGGACATGGAAAAAAGTACAGCCCTGTTTATCAGAGAGGAGAAATCTTCAGACTGTACAAAACACTGCGTCTCTTGGGTGTCGCGACGCAACAGGTCCCACTCCGTGCAACACAGACACTCCTGTTCGGTGGCCATAGCTTCGAAATGTCCGCAGGTACACCACCAGCTTCCCAAAGTACGAGGCTGTGTTGTGGCATTGACTACCGGTAGCTCTCTCTCTCGTAGCCCTTTCACAGATCTCCCACAGCTCTTCATTCAATAAACTGTCTATGCACTTACAATGTTCTCAATGCTTCGGTTAACATTTAGGGACCCTCATTATGCTACCGTTGAAGTTTGGTGATATTTTGAGCCTTTTTAGTGGTATAAATAGCGATTTGTTTTTACTTTCCCTGTGCCCCGAATACTAGCGTTGTAAGCTAATCAGCGCTCCGTGCTAGCGTCTTTCAAGCTACAAACACATCATTTTCATCACGAAACAGATGATTGTTTTTTTTTGTTTTTTTGCAGTGACAGATCAGGTCACTAAAAACATTATAAATATATAGTTATAGTGCTTGTTCTTCATCCTCCACCCACATTAATTGCTCATTATTTCAACTCATTTATAAACACCATCACAATTATAAGCCTATTGGGCTTTTTAAAGAAACTTTTACATACTCAACTGCCGTGACATTTTGCAATGTTGTCGGTGCAACGAATTATGAGTGTAATTCACATGATCATTAACATCCTCTGCTCTCGTGTTTAACCATGAATAAATATATAAATAGAAGACGTTTAGAAGTTCGTATAAACACCACTATTGCTGCTCTCACGCCTGGTGTGGCCAGTTTCACTGATTACCAATGACCACCGACCTCAGTCACTCAGTGAGACAGCAGAGAGACAGAGAGACGGATGCGCTGCGAAAGTGCACGGCAGTTTTGGGCCGTAAGGCGCCTGAATATACATTATCAATATAAGTTTTTATTTGGATCCCATCATTACATAGCGTATGTACAGTAACTTTCTTTTAATGTAGTGCGGCTGCAGAAAACAAACAGCTTTGGTCACGCTGGGTCCTCATTTTGTTTGCACGTTCGGCCATTTAAAACAATAGGTGTACTTCAAAACGTGCGCGTCGGACGCTTTCAGTGCGTTTGGGCCTTTACTTCACTGGTTTCTGGCTTTGAGAGAGAGTAGCTCTTTTTTACAAATATTGATTTGGTACATTTCTAGGCCATGGAAATAACATATTGGTAGTCTTAATTTAGGTGGTGTTCCCCTTTAATGTCTGGTCACTCCACACAGTGACAGTAAAATTACACAGGACAAAGCTTATATGATTCTTTAATTTCAGACTCTCCAGTTAACCATTCCCTCAAATGTCCGCACTATTCAATAATTTGCTATTGGTCCATTGTGTGAAGTCATGCATGAAAGTGCACCACAGTTAAACTATGCGTAAAAGCTCAGCATGTTAATGGGCCTTCTCTGAGACATTACAGTGATTGCAGCAATTCCGTTTTTAATGATTTGATTTTTGTCTGAAAATTGATTGTTATGAATGTTGGTGAGACCAGACCTAAACATTAAATCAGTCTAAGCTGTACTTTGTCATCCTTAGCTATACATAGGTCCAGCTGTAGTAGTGCAGTAGTGGTATGCTGCAGTACTTGACTGTACTTCTTGTGTGCAGTAAAAAGTTAGACTTAAGTGTAAGAGACATGGATATAAGTCGCTTCAGATAAAAATCTAGCCAAACTGGATATTGTGTCAGTTCAATACAGTGTGGTTTTTGACTTTAGGAAGTTTCATTGCACCTATCACTTTTATTTCAATCTCTTGTGTCCAGAAACAGAAGGCAAGACTTTCAGTTGTTCTGACAGACACACAATATAAAAGATCTGATGTTTAAGTCTTTGTGTCACAGATCTGACAGGGCTGACAGTCGTCTAGGGGCCAGTCTAGGGGAAGTCTCTTTTACTCAGCAGCCAATGGCAGGCTGCCATTCATCAAAACACTAAAAACTCTCTATTAGTCCCACCTGTGCTTTTCTGCTTTGGTTAAAAGCCAAACTAGGAAAATGATTATACCTATTATAGTAGACAATTTACATATATATTTCAATCATTCAGCTGACAGTCTAATTGAATCCAATACCAGTGTTCTTTCTATGGTGGAAAACCAAACCTATAGGGATATAGAAGGAATAGACATATTTTTAACATAATCACTGAATCAGTGAACACGGCAAAGCCTTGAGACATACATTAGAGCAGAACAGAAGAGAGCACTCAGCAGAACAGAGGGAACATCTCATCTTGTATTCTTTATAGGTATCTCTTGACTACGAGGCATTCCAGTGCTATTACATTTCCACATAGATATATTTCAGCCCCATTATACCACACGGACACTTATCATAAGTGCATCAGCAGGAGTTTAGGGAGGATCCAAAGATTATCGCTTTATTGTAAAACCCTTTCAGGCAGATGATTGGGGCTCAGGTGCAGATATGAGCGCTCCTGAAAATATGGACAGAAACTGGACTCATTGATTTCTCATTCACCACCTTTTTTCCCATGAAACAGTGGAGTAAAAGATGCTAACCATCTCGGAAATAGAGCAGGCCTAATCACTTTGATCGGTTGTGTCCTATGTGCAAGAATAGAACTCTTCTGTCTGTACAACTCACCATTCTGTCCATCTGCTGTCGACCATCATTGGGCCAGGGTTGAGCGTCTGTGGCCACATGCCTACTGTAGTTTTTGAGTTGTCCACTATACAGCACTCAAGCTATGAGCATCTTGGTATTGGAGTGGTTACAGCGCATGCCACATTACCCCAACGTCCCAGACATTTTTGCATGCCATACCCCACTCTCTCCTCACGTTTCCAGTCCTAGCCTCTACACTATCAAATAAAGGCCAAACGTGCCAAAAAATTATCTTAAAAAAAGAAAGTCAGGCTAGTTGGGTTTGTTTGTTTGCCTTTTGTTTTCCTCTTTTCATCATGTTTGTTCTTCAGGTTTTTTTTTCAGCTTTCTCTGACCAAAAAAAACTAAGAAAACAAAACAAGGCAAATCAAAACACTTTACATAACTAAAGCATTAAAAGGATAAAATAATAAGTAGCAAACCACCTTAAATTTAATTACAAATTAAATTAATAAAATATTTGAAAAACAAAATGATCAAGTATAAGTACTATTTTTACATTTTCTTAAATCATACAGATTAAACTGAAATGATCACAATACAGATCTTCCTATATGGGCCACATAGGCTACATGTAGCCAGCAGTCAGCTGTCCTATAAATAACTGCAGAAACTAGGTCGATGTACAGAATCTGTACAGTACAGTGAAGAGGTGTGTGACTCATTTATGAGCGGATGAATATGTGCTTACAGTTGGATTCACACTGAAGTTCTGCTCTGTCCTCTGGTGTAAATGGATGTGTATGAACTGTGGCGGTTGTAAACATCGTGCGCCCCAGTCCTGAAGAGGAAATCATGTCCTGGTTAAATATTCAACGAAATGAGCCGGGCTGTAATAGAGGCTAACAAATAAAAGTGAGGAGTGTGTATATACAGTATGTGTGTGTGTGTGTGTGTGTGTGTGTGTGTGTGTGTGTGTGTGTGTGTGTGTGTGTGTGTGTGTGTGTGTGTGTGTGTGTGTGTGAGGTAGGCCACGATTTTATGTGTGTAATTGATATCAGTGTTTATTAGTGTTGAAAAAAAATTTTCACATCGCCGTTTTCATAATGGTTTGATATGTTTAATGATTTATAAAGCACAAATGATCAGTCGCTCATTCCTGCTTTCAAATAAGGATTCAAATAAGACGTCCATTAATAGATGAGTCAGGTTCAAGTTGAACTTGACAGTCAAACAGTGTTTCCTCTATGCTGATTTTGTAGTGGCGGCCCGCCATGGCAAAATTTCTGCCGCCACGGTATCAGAAATAGTGTCAGTTCCGTTTCACACGTAAAACATTTGGCGGCAGGGCGCAGGGCTCGGGGGGTTGCTGTTCGGACAGACGTGCCCCCACTGCTAAAGAAAATCCTAAAGGAAACACTGGTCAAATCTTCAGACAACATTAGCAGAGCCTTGTCTCCACCCTGCTGTGAGAAGGTTGGCCACTGCTGTTCCTGAGTGATGTAACCGATCAGAAAGGCTTGATACTAGCATTGTGTCACTCTGGCCAATAATATTTCAGCATTGTCTCCCACCAGTACATGTGTGCTGCTACCTGCCTGTTGCTGAGTTATATCTGCTACAACAACCACAATGAAATACAGACCAAAGGTTAGTTTTGCTTTCTTGCTCACCCCGTCTTTATTTTTTAAGTTTTAAACAAAATTTGCATGTCAATATGTATGTTTTACTTGAAACGGGACATGGCTTCATCATACCTACAGATTTTAAAACCAGGGGAAAACAGGGCCAAAGTTTGTGTTGGACTGAGTGTGTGTGTGTGTGTGTGTGTGTGTGTGTGTGTGTGTGTGTGTGTGTGTGTGTGTGTGTGTGTGTGTGCGTGCGCGCGCACGCGTGTGTAAACCTGGTGAGATCTGTACTGTATCCCAAAGTTTCAGGCCAGTTTCCGAAGCCTCCTCCCACACACACACGCACACACACACACACACACAAACTGTGGAGTGCTACCAGCTTGAAGAGGGGTCATTACACACTCACACACGCCCCTCGACTCCCTGCTGCTCCTTCCCAATCACTAATGCTGGATATGCACTTTGATAAGAGTGTGTGCGTGTGTATGTGATGGCAAAAGACATGGAGAAAACGAGTTCATTAGCATATGTGCGTGCCAGCTTGCATGTTTAAAACGTGTGTGTGTGTGTGTGTGTGTGTGTGTGTGTGTGTGTGTGTGTGTGTGTGTGTGTGTGTGTGTGTGTGTGTGTGTGTGTGTGTGTGCTGGCAGGGGGCACATCATTCTTTGAAATGCAGCACATTAAAAGGGACTTGAATAGACAGCTTGATAATGGGTTGGGACACTGACAGCATCCCAGTGAGCCCAAGCAAAATTAGTGACATGCATTTCCCGGTTAAATGCTATTTCAAAGTTATATCGATGCAAAAACAGTGTTGGTAGCTGCTAAACATTGTATTGGTGTCTCAAACCTTACCCCCAACTGCCTACTTTGACTCAAATGTTAATTTCCAGAATGTTCCTGAATGCTTTTAACTTTCATGTTCTGATGCCAGCTTTAACAATCAAAAACAATAGCTGCAAAAAACTATTTAAAATACAGACTGTATGTTTCTTTTAGTTTATTAATCTGCTTCTTGCTCAGACTAAACACACAAATGGAAAAGGGTTGTTCATTTTTCAAGCCTGAGACGCACAGGAAAAGATACAGTTTACAGTGGGAACTAGTCATTAAATTAAATTTGACATAAAGATACCAACAACAGACTATATGACAACTGATAAAGTACTGTAGTAGTGTAATATAAATATGCACAACTTCTGTGTCAGCCTCTGCATGTGTGCTCATTTGAATATTTGGGCTGAGTTAGGTATCTGCTCTTCTTCCATGATACAAAATGAAACCTAAATGATCATAAATAAGTACTAACTATTATTTGATGTGCAGTATATTTCATCAAAATACCTGACAGCAAGCTTTACTTGATGTTTGAGCATGGAGGTTCATTGTTGGCCTCAGGGATACATAAATGTGGTAAATACCCCAGGTGCAAGGTCCACTTACTTGATATGTCTTGGCAACAGACTTGCAATGTTACAACATTAGGTGTGTTTTGACGGCAGGAACTTTTCGACCACAGGGACCACGGTCTAAATTAAGTTCTGGGGGCTTAATTTCTTCCCTGAAAAAGTCCCTGATCAGAAGGGAGAGAAAAGGGGGAAGACAGGAACCCATCACAGGTCGGACTTGAGCCCTTGACCTTCTGCAGCTAGGAATAAACCTCTACATATGTGCAGTTGCTCTACCATCTGCGCTAACCCAGCCACTGGGTTGTACTGTTTGAAAGTACAGTAACCTTCTGGGTGGAGTTTGCAAGGATGATCGTTGCTGAGTACTCCAGTAGGTTTAAAAGGTACAGTATAAAAACATCTCATGGTACAAAATTGCAGGGGAGCTGGGTAGGTTTATTTATCTACCAATGTCCTAATTATGCTGAGATTTCTGACTTTCTGGCTTTAACAGAACAAAAGCTTCTCACCCATCTTATAACAGTCATAGATTACTTAATGCCACTGTAATCCACCAGCAAAGATAAGTAGAGTTTACTGGGAGAATGGGGCGGCAGGTTGATCCAGTCACACTCTGCCATAATGAAAAGGTCAAAGGTTCGATCTCCACAACACTGAATGTTGTGTACATCATCTGCCAAAGTCTTTCAGCAGAACACTACATGTCCATGCGGCCCACTCATAGTTTTTCAATCTCTTTCAGAACATCTGCTAAAAAAAAAAATCTAACAGTAGAATATAGACAGTGTGCGTGTGTGTGTGTGTGTGTGTGTGTGTGTGTGTGGGGGGGGGGGCTACATGGCTACATGCACGCTTGGGGTTACGCATATTTGTTTTTTTCCCTAAGTACATCACATGCACACAATGAGTACTGAAAGACGCCCGGATATGGACAAAAGCTATAGAGGCTGAGAGGCATTAAGCAGAGATGGAGGGGAAGAGAGAGTGAGAGGGGAGGGGGGGGGGTTTGGTCATAGACAGGCCGGGTCTGGGTGACAGCTGTTGCATCAAGAGTTTATCAGATTAAATCTGACCATCTCCGCTGTGGGAGGGAGGGACCTAGTTAACGGATGCCCCAAAGACACACACAGTGGAAACGTTTTAGACTTTGAGCTGCTTTGGCCAAATTTTTTATTTTTTTTTAAAAAGACACTTCAAAGCATAAATAGAATAAATCATAAAGTAGCAAAAGAGAACAATATCCCCTCCTAATGACTGAATACACTGTTTATTAACCGGGTTTGCCCACATTTCCATAAATGTAAACATTTTCAGATTATCTTATCTCAACCTTCAATATTGGGCGCTATTTTCTAATTGTTTATGTTGTAGGCCTACATTTCAGTTGATCTAAACCAACTACTTGCTGATGTGTTCCTTATAGGTTCTGATGGCTGACACAGGAGCAACTCTTTATCTTGCCAAACATTTCCTCTCGAGGATGGCAGCTATTGATGAAATCAGACAGGCTAAAATCTGACTCCTAAAACCCAGTTAACAGCTGTGCAGAGAACAGCTGCCTTATAAACATCATCAGCAGTAAAAAGGCTGACATATTTATTGTCTTTTGTAAAGTTTAAAGTTTATCATCATAATTTTGATTTAGATTTTAAAATTGTATTCAGAATTTGCGAAACAATATTTAATTTAACTCTGCTTCCATTATATTTTTGTGCTGAATTACTTTTTCAGTATCCATTTTCCTTTGACCTTGCTTGTTTACTTCTGCTGCAGTTAAACAATGTGCACATGATCATAAGATTACTTTTTTTCTCTTAGTTTGGTTCATGCATAGATTCAAATGGCTATGACGATACTTTATTAAGAAATGAGAATGAGAATTGGGTCAGGGTCTGTCTCTTACTCAAGATTATAGCCTGTCCTTGAATTTGGGGCAATATTCTGTCACTGTGGGTGCAGAAATTGGTTTTATAATGGATTGCCTTCTGTATGAAGGTGATGTTAAACATCAGTGCAAAGAGGTGTCTAGAAACCCCTCCCTCTTTGATTCTGAGGATCAGATCTGACCACTGAAATCTTTTTCCATTGTAGCTGTAGGAGAAATAATTTCTACTTTCAAGCAACATCATGTTGTCTGTGTGAATGCACCAAACAACAGAAAAGGCACAGGATTTTGTGGAGTGGATTTAACCCTCATTTACTGTATAATGAATGGATGACAGGCCGTTCCTTTGCCTTTTGATGTCTATAAAAGAACAAAACATTGCAAAATAATTTCTCCCAAGGGCAGAACATCACTGCCACTGCCTCTCCTCCACCCAGCCCCCATCCCAACCACGAGCCATAGCCTTGGGCAAGTAACCGTAGTTCACAGCAATTAGGTATACCCAGAATCCTAATTTATACGATTTAATTTAATTCAATTCTGAATTTATTCAATTATTGTATAACACAGGCCCTGCTTCTGATACCCACCCTTCCCTCCTTCACCCCCGTCATGACCAAACCCCCACCAATCTCCTGCCTGTCACTTACACCAATGCTGCACTTGTCAGGCGCATTTGCAACTGTTTTGGAAATTAATTGAAGGGGCACGGTTCACAAAATACTCCACATGTTGAATCCAGCAGAATGCTGAGTCTCTGCTGTTGAGAGATTATTACACACTAGCAGCCACAGCGATATCAGCAGCTTGCCTTCAGTTTCACTCTTATCCTCGTACTAAATCAATTTTAAGTGCAGTGCTGTTTCTGCTGAATTCACGTGTGCTTTCTGACAGAAATGTTATGAAATAGCTGTTGGAGGTACCGGTATGTATGTATGCAGCCATGCCCATGCTCCAGTGCATCAGTACACCAAACAACTCCATATTAGCACTCTGAATTGATACAGATTAAAGGAGAAAATTAACACTGTACATTGCTTTTCTAATTCAGATTTGTTTGGTGGCATATTGAGACTACACAGTAATAATGCAACATCATAGAGATCTTAAAGTCCAACCTCCATTCAAAAATGTGTTTTGGTTGTTGTTACATCACAAAGATGTTTGAGCTTCACTGTGCAGAATGATGTATGTGCCGAGTTTGACACTAGAAGAATACTACTACTATAATATTTATCTGCCGAAGGGGGAAGTTTCTCTGTGCTCACCTTAAATCTCAGTTTTATGTGACGAGTGATGTTTTTAAGTAATTTGTAAACCAATCATTGTCCAATATGCAACTTCCAAAAGTGTGATGTAGAAACTTGAAGCCTCTTATACTGAGAATTGACCTTTCAGTGATGTAGGAGAGATCTTGTGTCCAGCAGAAACACTTTTGAATAAAAAATAAATTTTTTAATGGGGTAGAATGAATGGATGCTATTTTAATAATTATTAAAAAGGTCATTGAACTGTTGTGGAAAAACCAAATCAGACACAAATTAGTATTCAAAGCAGAAAAAAATAATATGGCGATATTCAATATTTTTAACCAATCTCACACACACTGCCCTGCAGCCATAGAAAACCCATAAGTGCACCAAATGTGCATTAATCTGTGGCTGAAAATAATCCTCAACAAATGCACAATAAATGCCGAATACCACAATACCACTTAGACTCTCAGAATAATATGTGACACTTAAAGCAGGGATCTTCAACAGGGGGTCCAGGGCCCCTAGGGGGTTCTCGGAGTCAGTGCAGGGAGGCCTCCAAATTCTTGTTAACTTTTGAAAGTTTTTTTCAAAAATTAAAAAGTCTTAACATGAATCCAACATATTATTAGCAAATATAAATCCCCACTGCTTACTGGTCCATATGTAAGGTAGGAACTAAGACAATCAACACATACAGTTCATCCTAACGATTCATTGTGCTACATGTATGTTTAACATTAAAACATGATTTACAAAATCATGCCAACAATTGTTAGGCTATTTTAATAGCTTATCATTCCATGCAAAAAGGTATAAAGGCTTTAGGCCGCCCTACACCTTATTGTAGGCCCTGTTTAATATGCAACTTCATTTGATACAATATATGTAGTAGGGGGTCCCTGCTACGTCTCTCTTTCAGTTAAGGGGTCCTTGGCCTAAAAAACGTTGAAGACCCCTGACTTAAAGGATACGTTCACAATTTCTAGCTGCAAACAGCAGCTTTATAGCGCACTCGCTCGGTGGCTCCACAAAAACTTCCCCACCCTTTGGCGGACACAGTTTTCGCCCTTGGAGGCTGAAATTTGGCATGTAGGGCAAGTGTTTGTGAGGTTCTGCGTGTATGAATGCATGAACGCTTGGATGCTTGCGCATACCTGGACGCAGCTATTGCAAAATCGCGCTTGTTCAAGTTTGTTTTAAAACAATAGTCAGGTGCCCAAATGAACATGGAAACAGGTAATGCTTGATGTAATAATTCTTCCTGTTAATAGTGGCCATTAAAATATCCCTTCCTAATACATTTCGATTCAAGTGAAGGTGGACTTCAGCGGTCTGAGTTAAAAACATGGTGGGTGCATGCTTGATCAGGATTGCACGTTCAAATCTATGAGTCTGTGCCTGTGCGGTCTCAAATGTTGACTTGCAGTTTTGTGCTCTCAAATCTTTTGTAGTCAATGTACTTCCATAATGTTAGCTCCAGTCAGGAATGGCTCAAGATGTGAATCAAGAAAATTACAAGCCATAAGCTACATTTATTATGTAAAGTGTGTGGCTGACCAAACCAGCAGTGGTTCACCACCTGCCTGACTGCTCCAGCCTTTCTAGCAGCCTCCTCTTTCTGTCTCTGAGCTTTCCTGGTGAGTCAATAAGGAAGGCCTGTGGAGGATGAAAACAGCTCAAATTAGAGTGCCTTAGCTTCCACGCCACCAAGATATGAGCAGCGTGCAGTCTTGAAGTGTGTTTAATCTGTTGACATGAATGTGTCAGAGGCCTCGATGAAGCGGACGTCACACCCAGCTGCATCTCCTCACATGGAGAGTGGAGATAAACCTGCCTGTTGACTGCTGGTAGAGATCGGAGGATATGAATGGTTCACAGCCCATTGTACTGCATTGTCATAGTTTCTTTTATCTTGTGTTTGTGTGTCTGTGTTTCACAAACATACACAATAATACATACACATTCTCATGTAGGCAGGAAAACACAGTCACACTTTCTGAAACACACAGAAACTCACATTTGCACTTGGTATTAACATATTAACATCTTTTCTTGATAAGATAACATATAAATGTTAATGCAACACGCACACACACAAACACACACAGAAAAACACACAGATAGACATACAGAGGTTGAGAGAACTCCTTGGACTGATTGATACAAGGACACAGGAAATAGATAAATAGATTAAATAATATAGAGTAGCAGAGTGGTAAGAATTATTTTAGCTGTCAAATTTTCCAGAAATAAAAGTCTGACTGGTAGTTGGAGCACTACCAGGACCATGACCAGGACACTCCAGTGTTTCTATTTTGAGGAATATTAAAGATTGAATTTGTTTGTTTTGTATTACAGTGTGGTTTCAGAACTTCAGTGCTTCGACATCTCAGAATTGCTTTGTGATGTTGGTCTTCAAAAGCTATCAAAAGCAGCAGAGTGAACAGGGTATACAATACAGTAGTGGTGACATTTTGTAGCAGGTTAATCATTCTATTTTTGACTGTTGCACACAGGGTTTGGCATAGTTGCTTTTTCATCAGCTTTTCAGCAAAGCTCCAACAAAGCTGGCAGCATGTCCAGAAGTTTTATTATTGATTTTAGCACAATAAAATCAAGGCAACAGAAACACAACAAGAAAATAAAATTAAAAGAAAGATTGTGCAGGTGAGATTAAGAAAACCCCTTGGGGCTTATAGAAGGAATCTCACCTAAGGAAGAGAAAAAGAAATATGAGCAATTACAAATGTCCTGAAATTTACAAATGATACACAAGTAAGCATGGAATTCAAAAAACAAGCATAATGTTGGCTACATGAAACAACAAAGGCATAAAATAAATTACAAGAATATAGATATAATGAGGATGTGTGGACCACTTGTGTGGTTATGAGAGACAGGAAGGTCAAACTAAATTAGATATGAACAGTTCAGATAAGTACAGACAGTTAAGTTTGGTTAATCAGACAGGTCCTAAGCCTATTTTTATGATTTTTGACAGACGTTGAGTGAAATGCAGTGTGGATATAACTGTTCCATAGCTGTGCTCCCCTGTATCTAATAGAGAGTTGACAGAGCCCTGTAGGGAACATTGGAAGGTGTAAATATTTGGCATATCTTGTATTATAACCATGTACGTGTTGTGATTGTGATTGTATATGTTTCTGTTTCCTGTATGTTTCTGTTTCCTGTATTTTCCTATTGATTGTTTATGCTTCTGTACTGTGGCGATTGTGTAGGTTTCTTTCTGTTTTATTTTGGTAGTCTGGTTTTCTGTCTTGTCTTGTCTAGTTTTACTTCCTGTGTTTTCCCACCTGTCTGATTGTTTTGCCCCGCCCTTATGTGTTTCACCTGTTGTATGTATTATATACTGTCTATGGTTGTATCGCCTGTCCCTTGTTTGCTCATTACCTCCTGTATTTAGCCTCTGTGTTGCCCTTGTCTCGTGTCAGATCATTGTGTTCCAGTCTCTGTGTTTGTGTGTTAGTCTTCCGTGTGGTCTCTGGGCTCTCGTTTTGATATCCTGCTCTTTTCCTTTTTGCATTCTGGACTTGCCTGCCTCAGTTTGGACTCCTTGTGTTGTTGTTGTTGTTGTTGTTGTTGTTGTTGTTGTGTTTTTTGCATTTTTGGATTCCTTTTGATATGTGCCCTGGTTTTTGGGTTAAATAAATCTTCAAGCAACGAAACTTCTGCCTGCTCTCTGCATTTGGGTCCTCCATTCCCTGCATATCACGACGGAACGTCAGCATTAGACTGAAAAAATCCTACACAAGGCATCAGAAGGGAAAACTGCTGGTGCAAAAAAAAAAATTGAAATAAAAACACAAGTTTGGTACTAATTTATGTTAAAGACTGGTAGGATCTTGAGCTCTTTAAGAGAGAGGCTGAATGGTCAGTCCTGCTGCTAAATGTTGCAATTCTGCAAAATAAAAGTAAAAGTAGAGTATATAGCTTATAAAGGTAGGTGGGATAAGTAGCTCCCCAAATAACATTGTAATATATGAGGTATGGATACATTTAGGCTATAATAAAGAGTTAGTAAACATTTCTGATAAACCAAACTTCGGAATTTGCCAATAATTCCAATGGATTTAGAAATAAAAAACAAAGTGCAAACAAAATGAATATGCTTCTTCCAGCTTACTCAGTTATCTATCAGGATTCCAAGAAAACCTGTAGATGAGACCTGTGTAAATGAATCATTTCCAATGTAAAGACAAGATTTAGATTTGCAATACTTTTTATTTTTTGATGTAAATATGATGAATTGGTGTGCATCTCAGATGGTAACACTTTTTTTTACAGCAGGAACAATAAGCAGTAGAATTTAAGAGATTGTTATGACAGTGATAAGAAAGACAACTGCAGTCCATCATGGGAATGGAAGTGGGTAGTTTAACATGTTAAAATACATATTGGGTTTAAGAAGGCGTTGGATATATGACAATGTATGTATATGTTGAGAGGGGTGCATTGTGTCTACTGTTCAGAGCTCTGAGGCATGACCTTATTCTGCCTAGGCTTCAGAGCAGGTTTCTTGGATGGTGGGTGTACGATGAGTTTGTCATAAGCAATCTCCCAGCCCTCATGGCAAAGACAAGTTATTTTCTATTCTGTCGAACAGCTTCAGAAAACTCCTCATTTATGAAGATGTTCGTGCCTTTCAGGGCTTTGGCTTTATTGAGAACTTCCAGTTTGTCCTTATAACGCAGAAACTTCACATCAATGGGGCTGGGCTTGGTAGAAGGTGGGGAAGGCTTTCCAGTCCTGTGGGCCCGCTCCAGTTCAGTTATGCAGTGGTCTATTTGTAGTTTCTCAGATAGAAGCTTTTTTACTTCATCCTCACAATCAGACCATTTTTCACTGACTGATTCGTCTGTGCCATGAATGACAATATTATTCCTTCAAGATTGGCCTTCTATATAATAATTTTTATCATTGATTTGGATAAGGCTTTTGCATACGGTTTCCACATTATTCTTGGCCTCTTTGCAGTCATCACCCTATGTCTTGCAGCAGTTTTTAAGGTCATGTAATTCCTTTTGGTTAAATTCCGGACTGACTCTGAGATCATTGACTTCTCAGCAGCTCCCCCACTCTTTTATTAGAGGAATCAACAAGAATTTCAACACAGGATTTGAAATTTTTCTCCTGTTGTTCAATAAGAATTTGATAAAAGTCCATCTGTTCAAGTAATTCACGCGCCTGACTGAGCCATAGAGATGATGTCTTCTGAATTGTTGTTGGAGTTTCCTTTAGGAGGCATGGTAGGATCTAGTCAGACGAGCTACTAGGCCTGGCATGAAAAAAAAAGGGAATTTGCAGTGTAACTATTTGTCATTAAACAGCACCTGTCATCATTTGTCTAGTTTAATTTCCTAGTAGCAAGTCTTATGTACAGTATTATCTCTCTCTCTCTCTCTCTCTCTCTCTCTCTCTCTCTCTCTCTCTCTCTCTCTCTCTCTCCTCTCATTCCCTACCTCTTTTAATCTCCTCTCACTTTCTTGTCTTCCACCCAGTTACACTTTTGTCTCATGCTCTTTCCCCATTCTTCTCTTTTTATCTGCTTCTTTCCTGCTAACTCTTCCTCTCTGTCTTGCACACTCCTCATTTCCATGTTTCCTCTCCATTTCTCTCTGTTATTTAATTTCTCGTCAGTCCATTTCCACCCCATGCATTTACTCTATCCTACCTTCTGTTATCCCCCTTTCTCTCACTCTATCAAGCCTTCACTCTCTCTCTTTATTCTCAGGGGCGTCCCTGACCCCATTCATTCATCCCTCTTCAAGACAGTGGATCCACTCTCAGCGATTAGCCTAATACATGCTCCGCTCTCTCTAACATCCCATCCCTGTGTTTATCAACCACTTTCGCGTACCCGCCCGTCCTGTTTTATCCTCTCTCTCTTTCTCCGCTCTCCTCCCTCTTTTGTCTCGCTCCAACCTATAGCCCAAGGGGAGTGATTGACAAGCAAGCGGGGGTCTTGCAAAAGGGAGTTTCTGATTGGTAGTGAGGGAGATGAAACGGATAAAGCCTCCTGGACCTGCCCTAACTGCACTGCAAAAAAAGATTCATGCGGTGCATTCACATCAAGCATGTTTGAAGTCTGAGAAGTCAGCAGCGCTTACTGCTGTAGTTTGCTGCTTGTCCAGGTGAGGACAATGTCATCCAAAACAGAAATGGCAAACTGATCAACATGAAAGTGGAGTTAGTATTTAAAATGGAAATGGAAACCATTCAAAAGTGCAAAATTGAAACACATTGCAACCTGAGCAGCTGCTAATCTAACCCTTTTGTGTGTGTTCAGTTCTGTATGCCTCTGTGCTTGTATTTAGAGATGTTCCGATGCAGATACCAAAATGATAAACAAACAAAAACAAAAATGAGCTCATGATCCGAACCACACTTGTATTCAGCTACTTACACCAAAGAAGAAGAGGGTCGACAAGTCCATCACACATATCACACTTAGCTAGAGTCACAGGTTAATAATTCAGGTATTTTTGCCCTCCTCCCGTTTTCACCAAAATTAAAATATATAGCCTATATATGATGATAATTTAAAATGTTCAAAGAAATGCTGCACTTGGGGTGCCTGGGTAGCTCACCTGGTAGAGCCCAGTCCTCGCCGCAGCGGCTGCACGTTCAATTCCGACTTGCGGCCCTTTGCTGCATATCGTTCCCCCTCTCTCTCCCCTTTCATGTCTAAGCTGTCCTATCAAGTGAAGGCCTAAAAAGCCAAAAAAATAATCTTAAAAAAAAGAAATGCTGCACTCATAGTAAAATTTAGTGGAGTGGGCTTCCATATATATTCTAATGATCCTAAGCCTATATAACATGTATTTAAACTATTTGAACTGCATTTAAGACATCATCTGACCTGAAACTATACCGCTAATAAAAAGACTACTGTACATCACCTTTACAGCTTGGGATTTTTTGCAGTGTGTCTGACTGGGTTCAGGCCTTGGGTGTCAGGGTGTCAGCTGATTGAAAACCTGTCCAAACATCTCCACCATGTGGTGAACCTGTTGTACTGCAGTGACATTACATCATTTCTTTACATGCCTTCTAGTCAGTTGTGTTTCAGTTGTGTTTAATGCATGGTTTAATAATGTCAGGTTTGGTGAGTATTGTGGGAGATTTCATACTCAGAGATGGCACACACATGACAAAAAACAGATTGAACACGCCAACATAAGGTACAAATGTACATAATACAGACAAAAATATATTTTAGAATATATATATTCTGTGAATTTCTCTGGTATGCATATAAAGGCATTTGCGCTGTGCTCACATACACAATCTCTAAAGAAGTGACAAAGAAAGAAGCAAACAGCATTGAGAGCATTTGCAGTGCAGCCGTGATTAATAATAGCTCTCATAACTCATGTAAATATGCAGAAACAGTGAGTAAAAATGCTGGAAACAGCTGTGTTGTTGCTCTTGTTAAGCACACAACAACGGACCCGGGAGCACATGATTGCACAAATGAGAATCTAACAGTGACCTCTTTATCACCTGACTCATGCATCTGTGTGTGTGTGTGTGTGTGTGTGTGTGTGTGTGCGTGTGTGTGTGTGTGTGTGTGTGTGTGTGTGTGTGTGTGTGTGCGCACGCATGCAAGCACCAATGCACAATTAAAATGACAAGAAACTTGCTCATTTTCCTTTCAAAGCTGTAGTACAGCCTCACAGAGCTACTAACATTGCTGTAGACCATTATTACATAACTGAGACCTTTCTTGCTTCTGGGTGTGTGGCTAAGTAAGGCCTGCCTGGCGCTGTCTTATTTCTTTTTATTGTTCCATGATTTAACAAGGGCAAAACATTAAACTTGTTGACTTAAATCATTTCAAGTCTCAGTCAAGTCTCAGAGAAATCCAGGTAAAGAGCTAATTTGGGAAATGAAACGCAATGCTAATGTTACATTAAAAATAATCAAGTTTTACCTGCTCACTTGTATGTCCATTTTTGAAACCTACATGTGCTTATTTTGTCCATATCTTGTCTTTAATGTGTGTGTGTGTGTGTGTGTGTGTGTGTGTGTGTGTGTGTGTGTGTGTGTGTGTGTGTGTGTGTGTGTGTGTGTGTGTGTGTGTAATAACTACCTCATCTATTAAAAGAGACACAGCTGACAGCAGCTCATTAATGCAGGACAGGCACGGTTGGGGGAAGAAGGAAACATCATTAAACTGGGCTCGCCACATATATTGGCCGACGTTTAGGGCTGTTAATGTCAGGAGTTAAAAACATTATTCCAAATCGAATATCAAAGTTGACTTGGTATTCTGTCGTAATGCAGTTTTCTCTGAGATCTTTTACTATTATTGTTAACTGTCAGTCAATTACTCTGTGTGCTGTGCTGGCAGGCGTATCACGACTGCATTGTCTTGGACCATATCTCACTCTCCTGACTCTCCTGGAAGAAATGCTGGAAGAATAAGCTGACAGCCACAACAGGTGGAGGCTATCTTGTCTGTGGAAACTCCACATAAATCAAGTGAATAATTTCCCCTTTCTTTTTAAAGAAACAAAGTTCTGTCTGCACACATACTGATAGCATGGAGACACTGAATATAAACGTATACTGTACACAGATGCAGAAAATAACAAAGTGCTGTTGTATAATTTTAGGGACAGGAGCTTTAATTGAATACTTAATTGAATATGTGAGACGTTATGGTTTTACATAAATAAATTGGACAATTTAAGTAATTGGCAATTGTAACACAATTATCCTCCTAAGTTGCTTGTGGTGATCTTTTTTAATGGATAATTAAAATGTTTAATTCCTTCATTGTTAAATTGAGCTAATTGGGAATCAGCTGTGCAGCAGGATTACTGTAGACATGAACTAATAATGCTCAGTTACCATCTTCTCTCCATGAAATCTAGAGGTTTTAGTAATTGCCTGCATGGTCTCCTATCTAGGCTACATGCTAATTGCTGCTAGTGACCTTAACCATGGTGGAATTCTTCACTGATAGCAATTATTATTATGGCAATCAATCTGTCTGTGATGCTCAGTTAATTAAAACAGAACCAATTATTCCAGCTATGGACTTATCAGACAACTATTATTAGAAGACTGTGTAAAAAAGCCAAAATGTTACAGATCAACAACATCAACCGGTTAGTATAGTCAGTAATAATAAATTGACCCCACATGTACAATTAACACAGCTTGGAAAGTACAGATTTGATTCTATGCTGAGAAGGGGAAGGGTTGAGGGTAAGAGGCACAACTATGTGCGTGTGTGTTATTTCTGTTTTTGGTACTTGTTTCCTCTCAAAAACTGCACAAAAGTTGCATTACAGTATGTGTGATATACAGCAAACATGTCTATAAGCATTTGAGTCATCTTGTAGCTGTTTGGTTTCCAGCTGAAAACTCTTCATACTGATTTTCATCATGTCCATGGCACTAAAATAGGCAAGCTTAAGCTCGGAATGTGAGTGTATAATACAGTACAGGATAAAGAGATATGAGGGTTCTTAGCAGAGAGATAGGAGTTATTAGGGTGGCAGAGAGGAGGGAGAAAAGAATGAGAGATGGGAGGTCAGAGATGTTGAGACCTGAGTGGTGAAAACACGGCAGCAAGAGAAACGCACCACTGGCTAAAGTGAACATACTGTACCTAGTATATACATGTGTAACAGATAATGAACAAGACAATGAACAGTATAAGGTAGGGAGAAAAAAAAACCAAGTCCTTCATTCTGCATCTCTCCTGCTTTAATACTGTGGTAATTACAGCTTGGATAATAAGACAGTCACTGTAAATAAATGAGCATATTGTAAACATCCCATTCCCTTTACTATAGAAAGTAAAATGTTAAAAAAAAAAAAAAAAAAAATTCATTCAAAAATCCATAGACCATTCAGGGACAAGCAACATTTGCAGGGGGTCAAACAACATTTCATGCAGTGAGAACTGAGTAAGATATTTGATTCCTGTGTACGTTAACGGTTTTGTTCCAACATGAGATATTCACTTTTAAAAAAAACACACCAACTTACAAAATAATGTGGAGCAGAGTTAAAACAAGCTATGGCACATTTTAAGACAGTAGGTAACTGAAATGGGAACACATTTCACATTTCAAGGATCAATTTTTATTACCAAAATTTATAAATAACATTTTTTGGCATAAAACTTTTCATATATATTATTTTCATGCATTTCCTAACATTATGGCACAATGCCCTAAATGCTGCTAGGTACTGTTTTTTGTCAATAACTTATGAACACCTGTTATATATATCTGGTACATGTTGTTTGATATTGAACATTTGTGATTTGTCAAGCAGTATATGTGATTTGAGGGCTCTGAATAACACATGAACACAGCAATTAAGACTCATAAGCAGAATATATATTCTGTAATCTTTTTAAAATGACAATAAATATTTGTGTGGCACTGATAAATACATGGTGGGTAACATACATGAAATGGGGCCTTCAACGGTTTATTAAAGGCTTAATAAAAGCAAAACAATTTTGTACAAGCAGTGACTAAGACGTGTTTCAAACAGGAGAGATTGTTTGCGTCAGGATGTGGGGGGTTACTGTGATAATAATGAAGCAATTCAGAAGGTTTAACAATACGTATTACAGTTTAGATGGGGTTTCTTGACAACTGGTGGGATTTTGGCACCATAAATCAGTAAAGTAACAAGTTGTCTGGCACAGTTTTGTGGGTTGTTCGGTCAAAGGGCATATGAATGTCCTGTATGGTGACATGATTAAAGCAGTATTGAAAATTACAAAGTAGGGGTTCAACAGAAAAAAAAGCATCCCATCTTTGCTAACTGAGACACTCTAGATTTGGCCCGTTTGGCTGTTGGTACGCTTATGAGAGGGAAATCTTTTCCGTACAGATTTAGCAAAAACTGAAATAATGACATTTTGGAAAATATGCTTGTTGTTTGTTTGCCTGCCTGTCTGTCAAAAAAAAACTACTGGCCTGATTTTTATGAAACATGGTGGAAGGGTGTAGCATGGGCCAAGGAAGAAACAGTTACATTTTGGAGCGGATCTGAATCACAGTGTGGATACAAAAATTAGTTTTCACTTTCGTTGACATTGTGAGATAGGACATGTGTGCTGCATTCATGGTGGTGTCAGAATAATCTGAAAAATAAGTTCCTGACTGGGAAAAGTGACACTGCATTTACATTGTGAGGGCATGCCTTGGCAGAGGTCTGCGCTCTCTGAGTGCCCAATGTTTTCACTACTTGTACAAATTACAAGATGTAACTAACAGCTAATTGCTGATTGCTACCTTTGGACAAAGAGACAGGCTAGCTGTTTCCCCCTGCTTCCAGTCTTTATGCTAAGCCAAGTCAACCAGCTGCTGGCTGTAGCTTCATATTTACTGCACAGACATCAGATAGGTATTCATCTTCTCCTCCAACTCTCAGTAAGAAACAAAAAAAGCATACTTCCTAAAATGTCAAACTATTTCTTTAACATACAAACCAAAACCAATCCGCCCAGATCAAACTGAACTCAGTGTGCAGAGTTCAGAGTTTGCTGACGTCACATTACATTATTTGTGGGTAATGACATCCTTTAAATATTTTAACAGTTATAGTATGTCAAGCTATAGTTATCACTGACAGTGGGCAGGTAAAACAATATCTCATTATTGACCAAGAGCCACAAACTGTGCTGTAACATTATGAAAAAGAGGGAAAGGTGACTATGTGTCTTAGTTAAATACATTTTCATTGCTAACAGAAGTGTGTATGTGATGAACTACAATTGCAAAACATAAGCGGGTGTGTGTTTGTGTGAGATGGGTGGGGATGTAGGGCCAACAGTGATCACAAGATGAGTGAAAGATATCGAGGCTATAGTTGCCTGATGGGGGGAAGGTTAAGGGTGTCCAGTGCGCTGTGGTAGAGCTCTCTCAACACTCTCAACAGATGCAAACGACAAAACATCTGGTTGAAGAGGTGAGGCAACGGCTCCTAGAAAGAAAGACGAGAGAAAGAGACAGTGTTGAGTTAAAGAAAAAAATAAAGGAAAAAGGGGGATGTTGGCAAAAAAGGCCGATTTAGAAACCGATTTTTTATATTGCTAACAATATAACAATTGTAATAATAACAATAAAGCATACTGAACTGGTGTTCTTTTTGGCTTGGTTTTTGTGCAACAGTAATCACATTCTAATCTCCATATGTTGTACAACAGGAAGGTCTCTCTCTCTCTCTCTCTCTCTCTCTCTCTCTCTCTCTCTCTCTCTCTCTCTCTCTCTCTCTCTCTCTCTCTCTCTCTCTCTCTCTCTCTCTCTCTCTCTCTCTCTCTCTCTCTCTCTCTCTCTCTCTGGTCCTGCGGAGGCTCCACGCAGAGCTTTCGCTGTGTGCGCTGGTGTGTGCGTCGAGCCGGCGTGTGTGGGGAGTGTGTGGTAGAGGAAGAAGTGAGAGAGTGACTGCGATTAGCTTCGGCGCGAGAACTGACTCTAGAGTCATAGTGAGAGAAACAAAGTGTCTCCCCTGTTGTTATGGAGAAGGAGAACCAGGAAATGAGTCGGGGGGGAAATGCAACGCTACCAAGCCACGGCCGTGCGACGTGCGTCGCGACGTGTAGTTACATTTTTTGAGAGGTGCACGTCATGCTACGGCGTAGGGTCCGGCGTAGACGCAGAAGGGTCTGCGGGGATCGATTTGACGCACAACCATAAAAAAGCCTTTACATTCATCCACAAAAACAAAGACTCACAATAGGCGTTAACATCTCCTGGGCTCACAATTCCTCTTCAGTGAATAAATACATACAAATACATTTAAACATATACTGTACTTTATTTATGAGCGTATATGAATATATACAGAAAATACATCCTCACCCCCAGCACATGGACTCTGTTGTAGTACGAGCTGAAGTCTTTGCTGAGAGACACGAGAAATTTACAGATCTGAGGAACACAAACACATACACGAGTTTGATAAACATCTTTAACAGCCGAGTTTGGTTTTACACACATCTTTGATCAGTAATCAGTTCATCTCAATCCCCTGACCTGCTCCGTCTTAATATTGACTCTGGCTCCTCCCCCTTCACAGTCTAATGCTTGTCCTGATTGGTCCAGCAGCTCGGAGAACGGTATGAGGTAATTGAACAAGAGAAGCCACTCGCCCTGTCGGTCAAAACACAGAGACGCCGATAGGATCAACACTGAAATGTTGCTCTGAGGACTTCTGAAGTGGACAGTTAATAGTCTCACATCTTTTTTTAATGGAAAGAAAGAAAAACAAAAGAAATGTAGAAATCTAAAGAAATGAAGGGGTGACAACGGAATAGCATAGAAGAGAATGATATGGTACCTCTTCTTTCAGAGCAGAGAAGTCTAGCTGGGAGCCTTCAGGAATCTCTGGGTATAGACCTGCAAATAAACAGTCAGAAAAATGATCAATATAATATGACACAATCCTAAAACAAAGACTTTTATAAATCTGTTTTATTCTAAAAAAAAAAACAAATAAAATACTCTGACAAAAACATGTTTAGCTGCGTCTCTACCGCGCCTATGAAACTATGTTGGCACTTTATGTATACTTTATCTGCTGGGTAGCTTGTGAACCCCCCCCCCAGGATCAAACGTTGTATCTTAATCTCTAATATTACATCATAATGATATACTGTATTATTAATCTAAATCTGCAAAGTATATAAATGTAGCTGAATATGAAGTAGCAGAAAAGGGAGTGATTTCGAACTATAAGAACAGCTTTTCATAATCTCTGTTTAAACATCACAGACGTCTTCCCGTATGATTAGAAAAAATTATTAATTATCATTTGTGCAGCATTTAACATCTATAGGTAATCATGACATTGATTTGAGACAGTGGAATTTCCTTAAACCACCACTGACCCTTGTCCTGCATTTTAAACTGGCAGAAAATCTATCATGGTCTTATTTGTTTACAGTGATGATTATATAGTACAAGTTTATCACGTTTAGTTGTCTGTATTGATTTTTAAAATGTGCTTAATAAGACACTTTTACTTGAGAGCAATTGAATCAGGCTGTAACTTACCAGAAAATATCATCACCCTCCTGCTGAACTTTTATGATAGTTAACTCCCACATTTGCTGTCCCTGCTTCTTTTCAATTGAAATATGGATTTTCTTTTATTAAGTGTGGGTTTGTCTTCCGTTCTGAGGTTAAGGGAATACCGCCAGGCCTCAGCGGTCTGAGTTGTTATTATTTTTGTTTGTAACGTTGTTGATCAGAGAAATGAAAAATGAATCTCTTGCAGACCACAACTCTCACCCTTCTCTACTCCTCTCTCGTAGCTGTCGAAAAGAGTGTGTAGTCGGGCACAGTTATACATCACAAACACTCCTCCTCGTGGCCCTTTGGTAGACACTCCCCCTTCCCTCTGGACGTCCAGTGTCACCTAAACAGACAGCTGTCAATCATTCTGACTCGACTCATTACATCAAAGAGCAAACCGTCATCAATTTCTGAGACAGGTCAAACACAGTTCTTAGTTTTTCACTGATCAATATGGCCCTTTGGGACAAATACACACATAGCACATCACCACCTTCAGGTGCAAACACACAGCTGTAATGATGACTCACAGGACTGGTGTGGACCGTTGACAGCAGCTCAAATCTGACAGTGGCAGAGGTCATGACCCTGATGATGTCATCCCATGTCTGACCTACAAGAGGACGAGGAGAAGGCGGTATTTTACTCCAGTTAACTAACTTTATCTATAATTAATGCTCATAAGTGTCAGTCAGGTCAGTAAGATAAGTAAGGAGCATATAATTAAACACACACACACACACACACACACACACACACACCTTCTACTTGATCTCCATACTTCATCTCTGAGGCCTCCTTCATCTGACCTCTTCTCAGCCTGGAAGTAGAGGAAGACACAATAGGAGCCTAATTTACACAGACAGCTGGGCTAAAATATAGTGATAACACAGAGATGAAGAAAAGCACCGCCACCACCCACTAGTGTTCTTTTAATTTAGTTTAATTAGAACTGCGATTTCACAATGCAGACAAGATCCTAGTGAGAGCGATAATAAACATCTGTCTGGTGGAGAGCTAGGCAGAGCAAGTGGAGGCAGAGAAAAGAAGGTGAAGGAATAAGACTGGGGAGAACCTATAAAGACAGAAATGTTGAGAAAAAAAAACAAGAGAAGAGAAACAACAGTAGACAAATAAAGCGATGTTTCTTACTGCAGATATTGTGCAGCAGTGAGGTGAGAACCAGGAGTCTTTACAGGCCCACACACCAGATGTCTCTGCAGACGCAGAGAGCAGAGCAGGTAAAAACAGGAACACAATGCAGTGTGTGTGTGTGTGTGTGTGTGTGTGTGTGTGTGTGTGTGTGTGTGTGTGTGTGTGTACCTGTGTATGTGTCGCTCCACTGGCTCTCCACAGCACTGCTATCTGCTGCTGGCGGAACTCATCCTGACAGGAAGTCACATGTAACGCTGTTGCCATGACTACCTATAGAAAGGCAGCAAGGACATAGGAATCAATACTTTGTTTCTCTTTTTACTGAGAAAAAAAGAAAAACGTCAATGTGTGTGCAAATACTGCATAGTGTGTGTGTGTGTGTGTGTGTGTGTGTGTGTGTGTGTGTGTGTGTGTCTTACTGTGCAGTCGGCAGTGGCGAGGTCCAGTTGCGCCAGGTGGGAAACACTGTCTCTGTGTACTGAAACAGATACACCAACAATTTCTTACCAGTACAGTAAATATACAGTACCAACTATCTGTTATCCTACTAATATTTTCTCTTACCACACTAACACGTGCAACTCTGCAAATGTATTAAAGTAATAATTCAGAGACCACAGTTAACCACTCTTATTTGTCCGTGTAACCACTCTCTTATTTGTCTGTGTAATGTGGAGTTTTGACCTCTAGTAGCTCTATGGAGCAGTTAGTTTTAAATTAGACACAAGGCACGAGGACCCACACAGACGACGTGTTTTAAGCACGTAGCTCCCCGTAAAACCACAACTTTTTTTCTTCTCTGTATTTCTTTAACTAACCAGTTAATTGCTTCTGTAAATACATGTTACTGTTAAGTTTCTAAAATGCCCTTTTCAAAGCTTTGAGCACTATACTATTGAGTGCTCTATTGTTTTGGGGTAGCAAGCAATAATCTCAGACATATCTTGTAACATGAAAGCAAAATCTTCTTGCGGCCTTACCTATGCAGGTACCAAGGCTGGGGTCGTATCCCAGCAGCCCCTCCTCCTGGAACACTCGTTTCAGGTTGACCCTGAGTGCTCCCTCGTTCTCCCCCTCCTCCGCCTTGCTCCCTCCTCCTCCTCCGCTGGTCCTCCTGCCTCTTTCTGTTTCCCTTTCTCTGTACAGGGAGTTCTCCAGCGCATCCTGAATCTTCTCCTCCCGCTCCTCATTGGTCCAGTTGGCCGGGGCTGTCGGCCAATCGATGCCCAGAGCTCGGAGAAAGGTGATGATGTCACTTTCTCGGGAAGAGTGGGGCAATAGGAGACTGCAAATCTGAGACAGGTAAGGAGATTGGTACTGAGCAGTTTTAATGTATGGCTGCAATTAACATGTTTTGCATAAGCAATTCATCCGCTAATTACTTTTTCAATTAACTGACTGATCATTTGGTCTTTAATATGTCCGAAAATATCGGAAAATGCCCATTAAAGTTTCCCAGAGCCCAAGCTGACATATACAAATTGCTTATTTTGTCAAAGCAATAACGTAAAAAACCAAAGATATTCAATTTACAATGATAAAACAGCAAAAGCAGCACATTTTTCCATTTTACAAGCAGATACCAGCCAATGTCCCTAAATTGTCCTTGATAAATGATTAAAACAAATAAAACATTAGGCAACTGATATTTTTTGCACTAGATTCATTGTTATAAAGAAGTCAAATATAAAGCACAGCTTGTTTAGGAGAGGTGAGAGTAACTATAGGAAGTGGATGTGTGTGAACAATTTATGAATTTGGAATTAATCCACAGACTCACCCCTGTCTTCTCAACAGCTCCCCCATGTGGTCAGCCAACAGAACAGTCCTCAGCTGGCCCAGAGTCAGTGTTTCAGGAGTGGGTGTGTTGGGTTTAGGGTGCAGTGCAGGGCAGTTGAGCACCACACATCCTTGCCTCTGACTTGAGGGCTTCAGGTACTCTGTGGCTCCATCTGCCAGGACAGACCGGAAGGCTGCGGCCCGGTCCACCCTCACCCTCAACCCTTCACCCATTACCTCCCCACCAGCCACAGGGAGAACCCCACTGCCACGGAGGGACAGGACCCTGGACATCACTGCTGGAGGGACCTGGGCGGATAAAGGGAGCGATTAGAGACCCATATACATGCATACATGAACAAAAGTATATGTGGGTGTGTGAGAAGGGGGAAAATATTGATGAATTTCAGGTAATTACTAATACTGGAGGTGGTCTGATACAGTATACTGGCATGCAATTGATATCAGTTGATATCGTACTAGTATGTCATTCAATACCAATAATATACTTAATAGCTCTGACCTGATATGCCTGTCTGAAACACTTTTGCACATGCATTTGTGCTTATTTACAAAGATGCATATCAGTGTCAGTGGGAAAATATCAGATGTTTGTATCCGCTTCAAACCACATCAGTGCATCTGTAAAAATCATCATACAAGCGTACATGTATGTATACTACATGTAACAATATCATACACAAGGACGCATGAACACGCCCACATGTGAAATTATTTACACTCGGACATACACTTGTTATCGTCATATCTTTGAGAGACTGACAGGACGAGCTCTGGAAGAGGCCTTCGTGTGTTTCAGTCGCAGCACAGCTAGCTTCGCGTCTCTGACTTGCAGCTGTGCGTGTGCGTGTGGTTTGACCCATATTGCATCTGCAACTCATGGGTTAATAATTACTGCTGCAGGCTGTTAATGTCTGGTCGATCATGATGGGGCAAAGTCAGCGGCCGCTGATCAATTCGGGGTGTTTAGCTGTTGTATCACTCAAACATATATGTATGATTTGGGTATTTATTGTATGATTCGAGTCAGCTTCAACTTGCTAATGAGGCAGGTGATTGGACTCAGCTGAGCGTTAAAGCAGATAGTTCCGGGGTCCCTAGTTCCTATTGGCCGAGTCACGTTCTAATTCTAAACCGTTGAAAACACCTTCCGTCTATATATTACTGCGCTGAACAAATCGCTACCTCGCTCCACAGCAAACAGTACACTTTTAGCAACTGTCCAGGAACACTACTGAGTAACGTAGAATAATAAAATGTCAAAGTGTAACAAGTTTGACGTGTTAACAAGCAATGTTTAACACCGGGGCTATTGCGTTTCATGAAACGGGTTTTAAAGATGGCTCTTTCGGTGCAGCTATAGCGTTAACAGAAAATGATACGGTCTAAAACACCGCGAAATAAGCAATAAATCCGTTAGAAAATACTGGAAAACCCAACAAGTACCCCTCAAACCAACCTGTCCGTCCGCATACAACGTGTTAAGCATCGTGGTCGGCGACAAGAAGTCCCTGTTACGGAGGTTTTTAGCGCTGCTCTCCTTGAACCAAAGCTTCTCCGGTTCAGGGAAGATCCTGTCGCCGTTTTCCCGGCTGGAATCGGGGACATTTTCACGCTTCCCCCGCAGTGCGGAGCTCAGCGCCCGGACGGTAGGGGTGATCCGGAGGAGCGAAGACTCGTCGATATTCTCCATCACCACCACAAAATACACAGGTGAGCTTGCTACCAGGCTATCAGCAGCACATCCACACCCTGCTCATATCTTCTGTTCCAACGCTGTCTCACTGATCGGTGCTGATGCAGGCTATGCTACGTTCCAACACTGTCGAATTACAAGCCAATTTCCAGCCGTACGGGTTATCACTGATCGATGTCAGATATTGGCTGTAAATGAGGACTGCATCGGCTGTTTTTTCTTTGTGGAACTAGTGAAGTACAATCCGTGTTTCTTCCGAGGTAACTTTCCGTGTTGGACCAATGGAATATGCCAAATAATTTCTGCCTAATAGCGCCATCCAGTTTGTGGCAGAGTAACTGCAATGCATGGCCAAAAGTATGTGGACATATGGCTACTTGTCTGTAATATGTTTAATTATTCTTTCTAGTGCAAGCACTAATGGAAAAGTTGCTGCTTCTTTTTTTTTTTTTTTTTTTTTACATAAGCTAAGATAAACGTTATTGATCCCAAACTGGGGAAATTCACATTTAACAGCAGCTCAAGAGTTTAGAAAAGCAAAGGAAATGTTGATCTTCTGTTGAATTCCTCATGATGAGCTGCATTTAACCACAAGCCACCTAAATATTACTGACCTGCTGTTTCTAAGGTTGTTATTTACTCTTTCTAATCATTCCGGTGTTTCATTGAGCCCAATGATCAGGGCCGACTTCACTGAAGCTCTTGTTGCTAAATAGGAGAAAAATACCTGAAGAGTGGAGGCTTTTATAACAGCAATCTGTGTGAAGCACAATTACTTTGGTAAAACTTTATAATGTATTGCAATGATTTAATACCGCTAAGACTTTGTTGTAATTAATACTAATATGGCAACAACTTGAAATGTGAAGAGCACCAGCATAAACAGAAAATAGTATCATACTTTCATTCTTGATTGATGGAAGTATATATATATTTTTTTTAGCTACTGAGTGAGTGATCCTCAATCATAGACCAGCTTTGAGGACGTCTTCTTCCGGCGCAGAAATGTGACGTAAAGGGCGCAAATATACAACAAGGGAGGTGTTTGTAATAAGTTGAGAGACGCTGCAGCAAAAGAGAAGATCTTACATCCATGGAGAAGATGCACAACTGGCAGGAGAACGAAATCAAAGAACTTTTGATCATCCGGGGGTCGGAGGCGATCCGTGACCAGATGACGGGCACGGTGAAGGACTCTGTGGTTTACAACAGGATGACCAAACTGCTGGCGGAGAGGGGGGTGTACAGATCACACATGCAGGTGATCAGCAAACTGAAGGCGCTGAGGAAGCAGTACACCAAGTACCACCAGCAGAAGACCCGCTGCGGGAGCGACCGCGTCGACTGGCCGTTTTATGAGCTGTGCCACCGGGTTTTCGGGAATGCCTCCGTGGGGAACCCGGTGAAACGTCAACGGAGTCCCACACCCCCACCACCGCCTCCTCCTCCACCTCTGCCGCCTGACGTCAGCGATCAAGAGCATCAGGAGGTTGTAGTCGGGCTTTGGGACGAAGTTGACGACAGGGAGCTTAACAAGCATCTAGGTTCAATGGAGGCAGAGGACGAGCAGTACAGCCCACCAGAACAGTTGCAGCCCATTAACACCAGTAAGCATATGTGTTTTCACTTATTACTGTGTTGAGGAAAGATACTTGGATGACATGCATTGTCGTGTGTCCAGTGTCCTGAGGTCCCAGACGACACACTGCGGTCAATAGAGCCGTCGTTTGCGGGAAAACGAAACTGTCAAAACGGAGTCAAACCAGCCTCCGCTTGGAGTTTGATGCGCGTCTATTCGTGGTGTTACGGTACGGGTGCTTGGAGCGGCCAAAAATGATTTCAGCAATAATTTATTACATTTGATATACTAAGTGAAAACGACATTGTATTAGAGATCATATGGAATCCAAATGCAATAAAAGTAATTCTACTGTACTGTTTTTATTTAAAAAGGGAGTTTAAAATGTATCATATCAAAATCAAATATTCATCTTTGACCTGTCATGAAACCTTTTCTTCATAGGTTAGCTGACATTTCTAATTGATCCCTGTTCAGGATGACCTGACTATAACCTATGACCTGGGTTTTACTGTACAGTTTTTTGAGAAATTTAAAGGGAAAGTCAGATTAAATTACAATATAAAACTTAGTTGTCAAACTATTAAATTAATCGACAACTATTTTGATCATTTTTTTGTCTCCATTTTATAGACTAAACAACTAATCGATTGATCTAGAAAATAATCAACAATGAAAATAAACATTAGTTGCAGCCCTAATAAAATTCATATGTTCAGGTGTGGTGGAGTCCCACACCTCCACCACCGCCTCCACTTCTGCCGCCTGACGTCAGCGAGGAGCATCAGGAGGTTGTGGCTTTGGGACGAAGTTGACGACAGGGAGCTTAACAAGCATCTGAGTTCAATGGAGGCAGAGGACGAGCAGTACAGCCCACCAGAACAGTTGCAGCCCATTAACGCCAGTAAACGTATGTGTTTCAGTTTCACTGATTATTGTGTTAAGACTAGCATTGGCGTATACAGGATTTTAGAAGGTCCAAAAACTAAGCTTCTAGAGGGGCTTGGGAGCATACCCCCCTCGGAAAAAAAAAATGTGCATTTTAAAACGTTTGGAGAGCAAACATTGGTTAAACTTTAAAACCATGTCAGTGGGCAGTAGCATAAATTATCTGTCAAGCATTAGTTTGGCATTGCCAGACCTTCCTCCACAGCGCTGCGAAGGAGGGTCTGGCTAGTCCACACAGCATTCCGGCATGGGGAAAAAAAACGTGGTCTGGTTTATTGGCATTTCTTTAAACCAATCACAATTGTTTTGGGTGGCGCTAAGCGCCGCACGAAGCAACGGTGCCTCTGGAAAATAGCCTCTGGAAGGAACTTGTTTTGGTGGAACATGTGTACATTCAAAAGTTGTTTTAGTCGTGCAACAGAAAACTCAGATTGGACAGATAGTCTAGCTAGCTGTCTCAATTCACCCTGCAGAGATCTGATGAGCAGTTAACCCTAGTCCTCATAAATCATCTGGAGTTTAAAATGCCAACACAAAGGAAGCGGAAGGTGACAGACATCCAGCGGAATTTCTGGCGGCACCTGAACAATCCCGGAAATGAAACGTTGTCGACATAGACTAGTCAAGCAGTAATACATGAGCATCAGGTTAAATGTTACTGAATGATCCATTCCACGCTACAATCTGGGGTTATAGCAGAGGGTAAAATGATCACAAAACATCTAAACATGAATGTTGACTATGTTTAATTAAAGTGTTCAAGTAAAGGGAAATTCACATTACAGACACCTTTTCCCTTTTTGGCCCTTTCTATGGGACTCCTCACTTGTCTTTCTTGCTGAAGTGTAATTTAGTCAAATTGTATACCAACATATACATATAATATCTCTGTGATTATTACATAGTTTGAATTAGACCGGGGCCTGTTTCACAAAAGCAGAATATATAAATCCAGGATAACTGATAAAGCGAGGCTTGACCTAGTCTAATCTGTGCATCCTGGCTTGGTGCGTTTCACGAAGGCCAAGCCAGGCTGAGGAGGAGCGACTAGGTTGAGCCAGGATGAGGTAATTCAGATAGATGCGCGTCCACGGCTTTCCTCAAAAGACTGCGAGGTCGATCACAGATTTACTGATGCCAAAATGGAGAATACGCATTGTACATACTTGATACAGACTAAGCAGCAGCTTCTTGTGGAAGTATGATGACGTGAAACACATTATTTGTATAAAAAGAAAAGAAACACGGCCGCTGTAATGAAACGGCGAGAGAAAGCGTAGCAGACGATCACGGACCGACTGAATGTGTAAGTAGCCTAAATATATACATTAACTGACCACTGCTCTGAATTGAAACTGTCATAATCATTCCATTCAAGGATTAAGCTACTAATCATTTGCACAAATTAACAGTTGTACTCTTTGCCTTAAAAGTAAGCAGAAGATAATGTTACTCAGGAAATTTACCATGAAGATCAATTTTCTAGGCTAGAGTATGATGCGTAAATATCTCTTTCACTCTGTTCCTCCCTCTCATGGGCTACAATATACATTTCCTAAGTCATATTAACTTCCACTGCTCGCTTTTAATGCAAAGTGTACAACTGTTCGTTTTTGCAAATGACAAGTGACTCATTGAATGGTTTCAGTTAAGAGCAGTAGTTCATAAATGTATATTTTTAGACTATCTTTCAGTCTGTCCGCTATTATCTGCCACGCTCGTTATTTTTTATAGAGGACGAGTTTCCTTCTCTACATATTATATGCCTTGCTCCCTTGTATATATGGACATAGAAAATAAAGACACTGA